>NC_090748.1:86591873-86609373 GCF_036898095.1 Palaemon carinicauda | reverse complement strand
TACCATGAAGTCTGCTATAACGAGCACGGACGCTTCTAAGGGCTCTATCTTCTTGTCCCTGTACCACTTAACGAACACCGTCCACTTAGACTGGTAGACGGCTGTGGATGATTTCCTCAGGTACAGCGACATCCTCCTGGCTGTCTTGCCGGAGTACCCTTGTTTCTTCAGGAGGCGCTGGATAACCTCCAGGCGTGAAAGACGAAGGGCTTGCGGGTTTCCGTGAAGCCGCTGAAAGTGTGGTTGTCTTAATAGGTCTGACCTGTCGGGAAGAGGCCAAGGAGGGAGAACGGTGAGGCTCTTTAGGTCCGCGAACCATTCTCTCTCCGGCCACCAAGGCGCTACCAAAGACATTGTACCAACCGTGTGTCACACAATTGTACATAATTCCTTTTGTATATATTATGCTTGTATCTGCGCTCTTCCCTCGGACTAAAAAGAACCTGGATGATCATGTCTCCGGTTTTGCTCTGTAACATTGTCTGTCTCTCGAACAGGTTATGTCCTGTTGCCTTGAGGTTTTGTATATAAAGGAGAGTGTTCCTTAATAAACAACTCAGTTGATTGCATCCTGCCTTTGAGTTCACAACCCTCTCTCGGCCCGTCACATTGGTGACCCCGGAAGTCGACTCGCTCCCACCGCCTTCCACCCCCACCCCCTCGCCCCTAAATCGTTGGTACTATAACGGACTCTACGGCAGTTGGTACTGCGGCCGCTCCATTCAAACTTTCATCGTTTGCCAGCGGAGAGGCGTTTGCTTGGTTTCAGCGTGCAGAAGTCCAGTTTCGTATCAGGGGCGTGACTCGCTCAACCACCAAAGCAGATTATGTTCTCGCGGCGATACCCGAGGACACCTTCCCAGAAATATCCGACTGGCTTTGTGAACAAGGAGACACCCCAATAGCGTATGACGCCCTCAAAACATACCTTCTGCAGCAGTACTCGCCGTCGCCAGCCGCCCGTGTAGCAAAGCTTTTTCAGCTCTCGCAACAACCGTTGGGGGACCAAAGGACTTCGCTTGCCCTCAGGGAAATGACCAGTATCGCTCGCCTTCAACCTGCCGCAGACGGCTCTCCTCGTGAGGTGAACCTACTTCGTGCCCTTTGGATACGCCGTTTACCCGAACCTGTACGCGCTGCCATACCCGATGTCGATAGTTTACCCATAAAGGACTTGATGACCAAAGCCGACGCCCTTATGGACAGCCACTTCAATACCTCCATCAACGCCTCCACCCCTGACGAAGAGGATGCCTATTCAACGTCAACCGAAGCTGACATGAATGCCGTAGGACATACACGCCTACCCCGTGACGTGCCGAAGCAGCGATAAAGCCGCCCACCACCCACCAATCGCTCGCGCCCCAACGAACAACTTCTACAGCCACTTACTACCTCCCATCCGCTGCAGTTTTGCTACTACCACTTCAGATTCAGGGCAACCGCGAAGAAATGTGCCAAGGATTGTCAGTGGCCAAAAAACGTGTAAGTAGCCCATCGCTTGTGGCGGTGGCCTCCCGTGTTTCTAATCTTTTCTTTTTACAGGATGCAGGAACGGGCGTGCGATTTTTGGTAGACACGGGTGCTTGTTGTTCTCTTTTGCCAAGGAAACTCTTCAAGGCACGACGTAGTCTGTCTACAACTGCCGACGTCCGCTTGGTAGCTGCCAACGGGTCTGTGATACCCACCTACGGTTACGAGAACCTCACATTATCGTTCGGAAACGGTAAATTCAATTGGAAGTTTCTCGTTGCTGACGTCACAATGCCAATCCTCGGTCCGGATTTCCTCTCTCATTTCCACCTTCTGGTCGATGTTGCCCACCGACGATTGGTCAACGCAGACTCGTACTTGTCGACACCTGTTTAACCCGCCCCCTCTAACCTCGCTCTCACATCAGCGTACCCACGGATGCCTACGCCCACCTCCTCACGTCGTACCCGGAAGTTTTCCGTCCAGAACTTCGCCAAACGCCCACGGTTCCTGCCAAGCACGGTATTTATCACCATATCAAGACGACGGGACCCCCAGTCTTCGCAAAATTCAGACGTCTGGCACCGGAACGATTGGCAGCCGCCAAACAGACGTTCGCCGAAATGGAGGAAATGAGCCTTTGCCAAAAGGCCTCCAGCCCATGGTCATCACCCTTACACATCGTTCTGAAGAAAGACGGCTCCCTCCGTCTGTGCGGGGATTACAGGCGCCTGAACATGCAAACAGAACCGGATCACTACCCCCTCCCAAACATTGCCGACGTGACCTCCTACCTGCACAAAGCGAAGGTTTTCTCTACGCTCGACCTCCTGAAGGGGTATTATCAGGTGCCTATGAACCCAGAAGACATCCCCAAGACCGCCATCACCACTCCGTTTGGTACATACACCTTCAATTACTCCTGTTTTGGCCTTCGTAATGCTGGGGCAACGTTTCAACGTCTCATGGATGGTATCTTAGGAGACCTCCCTTTCTGTGTATGTTATGTGGACGACATACTCGTGTTCTCCTCCTCAAAAGAGGAACACCTCCGTCACCTACGCATCGTGCTCGACCGCCTGCAACTAAACGGCCTTGTAGTCCGGTATGACAAGTGTACCTTTGGCGCCAACGAAGTGTCGTTCTTAGGGCACAGTATCACTCCTGAAGGAGTCCATCCCCTCCCTGAGAAGGTAGCAGCCGTTCAGAACTTCCCCGCGCCCTCGACCATCAAAGCTCTGCAGGAATTCTTGGGCATGATCAACTATTATCACCGTTTTCTGCCAGCCATTGCCGCCACTCTTGCTCCCCTCTACGCCTCCCTCAAGGGCAAGCCAAAGGACCTGAAGTGGGGTCCCCTTCAAGAAGAAGCCTTCTCCAATGCAAAGAAGGCCCTATCAACTGCTGCGGCTCTCACTTTTCCTATCCCACACGCCCCTCTCCTTCTCTCCACCGATGCCAGTGACGTCGCTATTGGTGCAGTACTCGAGCAGGTGGTCAAAGGCTCGCCCCGCCCATTGGCCTTCTTCAGCAGAAAACTGTCCAAGGCAGAATCAGGTTATTCTACCTTCGATCGAGAATTGCTGGCGGTGCACTTGGCTGTCCGTCACTTTCGCCATTTCTTAGAAGGTACGCCCTTCGTCATTCGCACAGACCACATGCCTCTGGTGCACGCCTTCACTCGACAGTCTGACGCCTGGTCCGCCCGTCAACGCCGACATCTCTCCGCCGTGGCTGAATACAATTGCACCCTTCAATACGTCCCTGGGAAAATGAATCCCGTTGCCGATGCCCTGTCAAGAAACACGTTGGCTGCCGTTCAACTGGGATTGGATTACAACGCCCTGGCTCAAGCCCAACGACAGGATCCAGAGTATCAAGCTTGTAGGACATCCTGCACGACCCTCCGTTGGGAAGACTTTCCCCTCGAAGACTCCAACACCACCCTCCTCTGTGACGTCAGTACTGGTAGACTGCGACTTTGGATTCCACCTCCCATGCGCCGGCAGGTGTTTGATTTCATTCACGGCCTTTCACATCCCTCGTGCCGTTCTACTGCACAGCTGCTGAAGGCAAAGTTCATTTGGCACGGCATTTCTAAGGATGCTAAGGATTGGGTCCGCGCCTGTACTTCTTGCCAAACTTCCAAAGTACATCGACACACGGATTCAGGAGTGGGCACCTTTCCTCAACCTCAGCGTCGTTTCGCATACATTCACGTCGACGTTGTAGGCCCCCTACCCACATCACAAGAACATCGTTACCTGTTTACCGTCATCGACCGCTCCACTCGTTGGCCTGAAGCCATTCCCATGGAAACTGCAACGTCCGCCTCATGTACATCTGCCTTACACTCTGGATGGATTTCAAGATTCGGTATCCCTGAGCATATTACTTCTGACAGGGGAACCACTTTCACCTCTCAATTGTGGACGTCATTAGCGAATCTCCTGGGCATCACCCTACATCAGAAAACGGCCTACAACCCCGCTGCCAATGGAATGGTTGAACGTTTTCATCGCACTCTCAAAGCAGCTTTGATGTCCCGCTGCAAGGATTGCAACTGGTTTACTCAGCTTCCCTGGGTCCTCCTGGGACTAAGGACCACTCCTAAAGATGCCCTCGACGTCTCGGCAGCTGAAATGGTGTATGGCGACCCGTTGGTCGTCCCTGCCGAATTTTTTCCTTCTACAACCTCCTCCGACGATCTCCAACGCATACGTTACGTCGTGGGAAAATTTACTCCGTGCCGCCAGACTTACAAGCCCCCAGCGAAGCATCACATACCAACGGACTTGCACTCTGCAACGCACGTCTTCCTGCGCAACGACACTAGCAAGCCACCACTAACGCCCCCTTACACGGGCTCTTTCCTTGTGATCCGACGCAGCCCGAAAGCATTCCTAATAAACATTCGTGGCAAAGAAGACTGGGTCTCCATTGATCGTCTAAAACCTGCTTATCTTCTGCCAGATGACCCGCCTACAGTTCGCCTCTCTAGATCAGGGCGCCCTATTTAACATGTACAGTATGTCATTTTTGGGCTCAAGCCATGGCGTCCTGATGGAAGGTTCCTTTTTGGTAGCTTCCTTGGATAATCACTACTAGGATTTTCCCAGAGAATTAAACCACAGGTTATCACAGAATTCTAACTTCTGGAGCGAGTATCTTAAGGGTTTCCCCTTAAGACATCGTGTATCAACAGGGGACACGCATGTATAGACGTGCCACATAGCTATCTGCACCCATTCAGAGTTAACTCTTCAATATGGTGGACAGGGAGTGGCTGGGAGCTGAGCCGCAGCCAATCTAGATGTGGCGATATCGGTACTCGCGATGTAAACAGACGGACGCCATTGCTTTTGATGACGTCACGTCCATCCTCATTCCTTTACTAGTAGCTCGCTTCAATGGACGTGTTTTTCCCTTTGTGCGACTTTATCTGCTTGCATCCTTGCCATGTCTCAACCTTCAGCTTCATCTTCTTCTGGAAAGTTGAGTACAAAGGTTTAAGTATTGTTTAAATAAGCTCTGACCTTAAAGTAAATCTTACTTTTCGAGATATTTGCATATTTGTGGCAGAGCTTTGCCAAACCGGTCAGCGCCATTTTATGACGCACAGCAGCTTGCATACCTTATTTAGTTAGCCGCAACAGCCTTACCGGTATATAAATCACTAATCAGTGCTATTAGTTATTTAGTCTTCATAGCTAGGAACTTTATATCGTGTTTTTGACGCATTAGTTTGGGTCTTCGCTGACCCCATACCAGTAGGCTTTGATTAGCCCCTAGGCCAGTGAGCCTATACCAGTGTTAATGCATGATATTTCAGTGATCCTAGTGTTAGTTATGAAGATTCTGGCATTATTTTACAATACCATTGACAGTGATGCAAGTGTTTTTTCGCCTTCAGGGACCATATAGGGGGTAGGTTATCTTGAGTGCCTTGCTAACCTAACCTTATGATAGGACCCCTATATGCTCTCTTCATCCCTAGCCCTAGGGCTTCCCTCTGGTAATCTTGTACCCTATTACATGTGATAGGACAAGACTCCTCAGAGTACTGTATCGCCTCCCCACCTAAGGGAATGACCCCTCCCTTAGTGTTGCGGACCTTAAAGGTAGGATCACCTCCTTTAAGCTGAATCGGTCCTTGACCTTTTCCTTGCGATAAGTCTTCTCCCTTCCTCGATTAGGGTCTAACAACCCTAATCCAGGTTAGGTTGGGAGGGCTGGTTTATGTACCTTGCTGAAATATACGCGTGCTCCGTTTTCAGCTGGTCCACCTACTATAGGTTAGGGTGAGCATCTCCCTTCCTAGGTGGCCGCTCTGGTGCATAACCCATCCTTTCTTATAAGAAGACCCTTCCCCCCCCCCAACCTATCTCTTGTCTAGCCTAACCTACCAGTAGGTTAGGCTTCATATGTCCCCTGTCCTACACTCCACCCTAGGCTGGAGTGCTGGACCCCGTGGTGCTCCCAGTGTTGTCCGCTCTGATACATAGACCCTCCATAGTGCTATGGAGTCTGTTATCATTCGGTCGACATGAAGAGTCTCCACCCCTTCTTTGGGTACACCCTGTCCTCTCTTGGACTGCCTTAGCCCCCGGCCATGGCGGCCCCTGCTTAGGATGATAGATTCACCTCTATCATGGTGGTACCTTTTCCAGAGGTGTCTTGACTAGGCTAGTACAGCCTTGCCATCCCACCTCCTTCTTTGGTGCTTGTCCCTTGCCGCCTCTACCCCGGCATTACCGCCGCTACGGGTGACTTCCTTATCCTTGCCGCCTTCCCCCGAGTGCCGGGGGATCGCCGCCGGCCGCCGGCTTACCGCCGTGGCCTCTCCATTCCCTCATAGCCTCGGCACACTGCCGACCCCTCCCGGAGTGCCGGCACTAGCAGCCGGCCCCCGGCCCCGGCTATGCTCCTTTATCCTTACCCCTGTCACCCTCCGACTGCCTCCGGCTGCCGGAACCGCCGCTCCTTTCCGGCGGCCGCCGCTACCGGCTGCCGCCACCCTGGCTTCTTTGACCTTAGAATGATCATTCTTGAATGCCAGAAACTCTGCTCGAGCGGCTTCCGGCGTGCCGGGGGTATGCCGGACCCGTCCGGAGGCGGCAAGATGCCTTGCGCCCCTTCTCTCAGCTATCTTTACTAGCGATAGCTCCTAAAAACCACACCTAGACGGCTTGTTAACGCAGACAAACTGGTACGGAATCGTATATTTCGTTCAGTTTTCACTCTGTCTTCTTGTGTGTTTCATCTTTCCAGCACGCTACGTGTAATTGGCACGTCTGGTTGCCGGAGCCTTACTAGGATCTCATGATCCCCAGACTTTCTTGATAAGATTTCAAGCCTAGTCTATAATATGGTTATTCTAGATGGAATTCCCATTATCAAGGCACCTTCCATGGAGGCCTACGGCAACCAGCCGGGCGGGTTACACGAGGCATGCGTCTGTCTCCCTTCACCCACCCTTCTGTGCATCACAATTAATTTAAGTTAATATTAACTTGTTAATAATTAACTTTATATACGAGCCATATTATGACTCTACAATACTCATCGTCTCTTTCCTTTACAGGAGGAGTACGTCATGTGTGACCACGACTTCTGCGCGGTCCGTCGGCCACACTTCTATGGACACACGGCGTGTAGGACACACGCCCCTTGTGCTCACAAGAGAGGGGATCTCAAGTACTGGGGCCCCACCACCTGTTCGGTCTGCCAAGAATGATTACAGAAAGCATTCCATGATTCTCCCTCAACGGAGATTCAGGATACTGCTCGGGACAACCTACGCAAGTGGGTACGTGGCTTTCAGAAGAACGCCACTGGACCATACCTAGCCACAGAAGAAATGAGGTCCTTGCTGTTCCCAAAGGCCTCTCCAGACTCAGTGGTCCCAGTCGAACAGATCCCCGTAGTCCAGATTACAGTGGAACCTGATGTTGTCATGGCTCAGTCCATGAATGATTATCACCTGGATTCAGAACATGATGAACGTATGTCAGAGATCTCGGAGGACACCGAGAAAACCCTTATGGCCCAGGGTGAAGGGGAGGATGATGAAGAAGAGGACCGGGTAGTGTATACCGAGTCCGATAAGGAGGATGCCCCTCCCTCCATCCCCCCTCCTACTCCTACACCGACGAAAGTGTCTCTCCCGTCTACGTCCTCCACCACGACTCCTCTACCTACGGCACAGGATATGATTTGGCTCATTGAATCCGTGATGGAGCAGAGGCTCCAAGAAACTCACCAGATCATTCGGTCGTTGGGAGGTTCCAAGGAATCTCGAAAAATCTCCATCGGGGACCTCCCCGCATGCTCGAGCGACAACCCGTGGCGATTCGCCGAGCATATGGTCATCACTGACGACAAGATCTTCGTCAGCGATAAGGTCGGTTCCATACCCCTGGAAGAAGTGGAGTTCTTCCCCCGCTTTGAGGCATATCCGGACTGTTACGTCCGTCTGCGTTCAGAACCATCTTCAAAGGAAGAGACCGAACCGGAGAAAATAGTGTTCGATCTCTCGAAGGCCCAAGCTATGCTTGCCAAAGCGCTTAAGAGCAGAGGCTTTACCTGCTCTGGACTTCCGGCTCTGAGCAAGAAGTACCCCACCTACGTTGCTCCCGATGAAGTGATGCTACCCTTCACGGAAAAGGCCTTCGCTGCCTGCCTTAAGGCTGTAGAGGAAGGGAAATCCTGCCCTGCATTGGAGGAATGCAGACCTTTCTCCGCAGCCACCCCGCCCGAAACCAAACACTGGAAGGATGTGCAACACACCTTCGTGGTGGGCAAACTAGATCCTGACGTTGCTGGACGTCAGTTTAATGAGGACCTCCCCAAGCTAACGAACACCTCCTTCGTAGGGAACAGGAAACGAAGAAGAGGCTGGCAGCATCTCTCACTCTCCAGGTCCAGATGGACGTAATGGCTGGTGACACCAGAGTCCCTGACCATTACATGGTCCTTGCCAAATCTCACATGGCAACCTTAGTCAAGGATCTGTACCATTTCATGTGAGCTCGTAGAGCCTGCAGAGAATTCGTGTTCTCCAGTGCCACTGTCAGACACGAACCCCGGAAACTGATTGCCTCCAACATCTGGGGCAAGTATCTCTTCCCGTCTGATCTAGTGAAAGAGATCACAGACAAGGCCGCATCTGAGAACAGGAACCTTCTCAACAAATGGGGCATGTCTAGGAAGAGAAAGCCCTCTCAGGATGACGGTCCTCAGCCTAAGAGGAAGCAGTCGAAGCATAGACCCCAGCAACGTCAGCACAGACGCCAGTTTCCGGCACCCGCTACTCCCCAAGTGGTCGCTCAGCCGCCACAGACCTTTCAGTTGGTCCCACAGCCGGTTTTGCCCTCATCACCGGCCTTCAACCCCACCTTCGAGCAGCACTCCACTACCTTTCGTCCCAAGGGTAGAAGCTCAGGCAGGGGTTCCGGCAGAGATTCCTCTCGCCGGCCCTCCAGAGGCAGAGGAGGACAGGGAGCTAGCGGCCGAGGCAGCAAGTCCTCGGGACCACAGAAGCAATGAAGTGCTTCCGGTGGGAGGAAGACTCCGCCACTTCCAGGATCGCTGGACCTTCGACTCCTGGGCACACTGCATCATCAAGAAAGGTCTGGGCTGGAGCTGGGCGCAACCACCCCCAACCTTCCAGCAATTCTTCCAACCTTCAACCCCCCTCTTGGAAGAATATGTGCTAGACCTCTTGAACAAGAAGGTGATAAGAAGGGTGAAGTCCACAAGATTCCAAGGGAGACTGTTTTGTGTTCCCAAGAAAGACTCAGACAGACTCAGAGTCATTCTGGACTTATCCCCCCTCAACGTATTCATATCGAACGATAAGTTCAAGATGATGACTCTCCAACAGATCAGAACCCTCCTGCCTCGAGGGTCTTTCACGGTCTCGATAGACCTGGCGGACGCATACTGGCACATAACAATGAACCATCACGCTTCCTCCTACCTAGGATTCCGACTCCAACGGAAAAGCTATGCCTTCCGGGCCATGCCCTTCGGACTCAACGTGGCCCCTCGGATATTCACAAAGCTAGCGGACGCAGTAGTACAACAGCTCCGCATCCGAAACGTCCAGGTGATGGCCTACCTCGACGACTGGCTAGTGTGGGCGCCCTCGCCCGAGGATTGTATAGAATCCTGCAGAATAGTTACCCAGTTTCTCGAACACCTGGGATTCCAGATAAACGCGAAAAAGTCTCGCCTATCTCCAGCTCAGAAGTTCCAATGGTTAGGCATCCACTGGAATCTTCAGTCACACCGCCTTTCCATTCCAGCAAAGAAAAGGAAGGAAATAGCAGGGTCCGTCAAGCGACTGTTAAAATCCAAACGGATCTCGAGACGCCAGCAGGAACAAGTTCTAGGCTCTCTACAGTTCGCTTCGATCACAAACCCAGTGCTTCGTGCACAGCTAAAGGATGCAGCGGGAGTCTGGAGACGTTCCGCATCCGTCGCTCGAAGAGACCTCAAGAGACGGCTCCCAAGCAGACTTCGACTTCTTCTAAAGCCGTGGTCAGAAGCGAGGGCCCTAAAAAGGTCCCTCCCTCTCCAACACCCACCTCCATCTCTCAACATCCATACGGACGCTTCATTGGAGGGTTGGGGAGGTCACTCCCACCAACAACAGGCTCAAGGCACTTGGTCTCCCCTATTCAAGACGTTTCACATCAACATCTTGGAGGCCATGGCGGTTCTTCTGACGCTGAAGAAACTCTCCCCGCCCCCGTCGGTATACATTCGCCTGACCCTGGACAGCTCTGTGGTAGTGCGTTGTCTCAATCGCCAGGGCTCAAGATCGCCCAAGATAAATCAGGTGCTCCTGACAATCTCCCGTTTGGCAGAAAGGAAGAAATGGCACCTGTCTGCAGTTCACCTACAAGGATTCCGCAACGTGACAGCGGATGCTCTATCTCGGACAAACCCGATAGAGTCGGAATGGTCTCTAGACGCAAGATCATTCTCCTTCATCTCTCACAGAGTCCCAGAACTCCAGATCGACCTCTTCGCAACGAGCGACAACCATCAACTTCCTCGATATGTAGCCCCGTATGAGGACCCCAAAGCGGAAGCGGTGGACGCCATGACCTTGGATTGGAACAGATGGGCCAAGATTTACCTGTTCCCTCCCACCAATCTTCTGCTGAAAGTCCTCTCCAAATTGAGAACCTTCAAAGGGACAGCAGCTCTAGTGGCTCCCAAGTGGCCCCGCAGCAACTGGTACCCCTTGATCCTGGAGATGCAGCCAACGCTGATCCCCCTCCCGGACCCAGTTCTCTCCCAGCAAATACAGAAGTCGACTGTCTTCGCTTCATCATCGAAAATCAAGGGCCTTCATCTCATGATTTTCTCACCCTAGCCGCTAAGAAAAGGTTTGGGATTTCGAAGAAGAGTCTAGACTTCCTCGAGGAATACAAGACCGAATCCACGAGAAGGCAATACGAATCGTCTTGGAGGAAATGGGTCTCCTTCGTCAAGGCAAAGAACCCCTCGAAAATCACCATAGATTTTTGCATGTCCTTCTTCATTCACCTTCATGGACAAGGCTTAGCAGCCAACACGATTTCTACTTGCAAATCGGCCTTGACCAAACCTTTGTCATACGCCTTCCAAATAGATCTGTCTAGTGACATCTTCAACAAACTACCGAAGGCCTGTGCCCGTTTACGACCGGCACCCCCTCCGAGACCAATCACTTGGTCTCTAGACAAAGTTCTCCACTTCGCCTCCAACTTGGACAATGATTCATGCCCTCTTAAGGACCTGACTCAGAAAGTTATATTTCTCTTCGCTCTAGCTTCGGGAGCCCGAGTCAGCGAAATAGTGGCACTACCTAGAGAAGAGGGACATATCGTTTTCAATGATTCAGGAGACCTATCCCTCTTCCCTGATCCGACGTTTCTCGCAAGGAACGAATTACCTACCAAACGATGGGGCCCGTGGAGGATATGCCCCTTGAAGGAAGATGCCTCTCTATGTCCAGTAGAGAGCCTTAAGGTCTATCTTCATAGAACTTCAAACTTTGGTGGAGGCCAACTCTTCAAAGGAGAAACATCGGGCAGCAACCTGTCACTAAAACAATTGAGAGCAAAAATCACCTACTTCATTCGCAGAGCGGATCCAGACAGTACACCCGCTGGTCATGATCCTAGGAAAGTCGCTTCGTCTCTGAATTTCTTCCAGAGTATGGATTTCGAAAGCCTCAAGAACTATACAGGCTGGAAATCCTCGCGTGTTTTCTTTAAACATTATGCGAAACAAGTGCACGAAGTGAAACATTTTGTGGTAGCTGCAGGTAGTGTTATGAAACCTGCTCTGAACTCTGCTTAGAACAGTGAGTTATTAGGGACTCTAACTCGTCGGGTGCCTATGTTGACCCTCAAGTGATACGTAGTGAAGCAGAAACCACCTTGTGTTTTCTTTAACTGTTCTTACCTCAGGTGAAATGTCATAGTAGATTACCACATGAGTGCTACATGCCACGTGCATGACGTGTGTTACATAAAGACTAACGTTCCGTAGAACGAGTGCCTACTAATACTTGATTCTTCCCTTTCAGACTCAAGAGCACGCCTTTATGACTATGTACATTTTTATCAATGTAAATGTTTTTTACTATTTATTGCATGACATGTATTGATTTACCTGCAATTATATAATAAAATGTCTATTTTATTACTTGTGCGCCTCCCTTGCTCCTTTCTTACTATGAAATATACTATTTGTCATAGTTTTATTACCCTTTATTCCTGGTTAAGGAAAATGCCAGGATTTACTCCGGGCATTTATTTATATAGAGCAAGTAAGTCTCCTTAGCGAGTACTTACTCAATTATGAAGATGAGTCAACTCCATACACGAAGTGATCAACCACCACTTCTTCAAGTTTGTTTCGCCGCGAATACCAAATCGCTCTGACTTATCTTATGGATCTCATTGTTCCTTCAGCCTATATGAATAGCCTTCCCATGACCACTTTGATCTTAGCATAGCCCGTGGGGACTTCCATGCCAGGGGGGCAGGAAGGCAACTGCCTCACGGTAGCTCTAGTATAGACCACTATGCTTTCGGCTCAATGTTTTAGCACTCACTTATAAAGGGAAAAAGTCTACCACGATACACTAATTCTCTGGTACTCTTCCATCAGGACGCCATGGCTTGAGCCCAAAAAACGGATTTTGAGCGAAGCGAAAAATCTATTTTTGGGTGAGATAGCCATGGCGTCCTGATGGACCCACCCTGTCTGTTATCAGGTCCCGCCCTGCGCCGCTGTATCATGGTGATGAGCGAGCTCCAGACTTTCGGAATGAGGATGGACGTGACGTCATCAAAAGCAATGGCGTCCGTCTGTTTACATCGCGAGTACCGATATCGCCACATCTAGATTGGCTGCGGCTCAGCTCCCAGCCACTCCCTGTCCACCATATTGAAGAGTTAACTCTGAATGGGTGCAGATAGCTATGTGGCACGTCTATACATGCGTGTCCCCTGTTGATACACGATGTCTTAAGGGGAAACCCTTAAGATACTCGCTCCAGAAGTTAGAATTCTGTGATAACCTGTGGTTTAATTCTCTGGGAAAATCCTAGTAGTGATTATCCAAGGAAGCTACCAAAAAGGAACCTTCCATCAGGACGCCATGGCTATCTCACCCAAAAATAGATTTTTCGCTTCGCTCAAAATCCGTTTTTTAGGGGGGGAGCCATGTACCAACCGTGTGTCACACAATTGTACATAATTCCTTTTGTATATATTATGCTTGTATCTGCGCTCTTCCCTCGCACTAAAAAGAACCTGAATGATCATGTCTCCAGTTTTGCTCTGTAACATTGTCTGTCTCTCGAACAGGTTATGTCCTGTTGCCTTGAGGTTTTGTATATAAAGGAGAGTCTTCCTTAATAAACATCTCAGTTGATTGCATACTACCTTTGAGCTCACAACCCTCTCTCGGCCCGTCACAACATCCTTAGGTTGGTTGCTGCCCTTACCCTGTTGAGGACTTGTCTTATTAGGGAGAAGGGGGGAAAAGCGTACACGTCTAGACCGTCCCACTTGTGCTGAAAGGCGTCTTCCATTGCCGCCTTCGGATCTGGGACAGGAGAACAGAATACGGGGAGTTGAGCGTTCAACCTTGTTGCAAACAGGTCCATTACCGGAGACCCCCACATCTGGATAATGTAGCTTGCCACTTGTGGGTGTAGGGACCATTCTGTCGCTACCACTTGCCCCGCCCTGCTGAGGCCGTCTGCTAGGACGTTCTTCTTCCCCGGAATGAACCTTGCCGTCAGGACGATGTCCTTCTGCTCCGCCCATTTCAGGATCTGAAGGGCTAGTTCGCACAACTCCTTTGATCTCAGTCCCCCCTCCTTCTTCACGTATGCCACCACAGTTGCATTGTCTGACATCAGGGCCACCGAGTGCCCTCTCATGTCCTCCTCGAAGTGGTTGCAGGCTTCTTGGACCGCTCTCATTTCCAGGACATTTATGTGTAGGGACTTCTCCCTTTCTGACCACGCCCCCTTTGCTGTCTTTTCCCGGAGATGGGCTCCCCACCCTTCCTTCGATGCGTCCGTGAAGAGAAGGACCTCCGGAGGTTGGGAGGATAGTGGCATCCCTCTTAGGGTGTGTGACCGATCCTGCCACCACTCCAAGGCTTTCCTGGTGCAGGAGTGGCACCACAATGTCCGGGGAACTTTTCTGGTTCCAATGTTCTTTTAAGTTCCATTGAACGACCCTTAGGGTCTGTCTCCCGTGAGGTACCAGCTTCTCCAAGGACACCAGGTGTCCTATCAACCTCTGCCAAACCTTTGCTCTTCTGGGATGACCAAGAAGGAAGGGCAGGAGCACTCGATCCAGGTTGTCCAGCCTGTCCGTAGATGGGAATGCCTTGACCTGTAACGAATCCAGGACTATTCCCAGGTACGTCATCCTGTTAGATGGGGTTAACTGCGATTTCTCCAAGTTGACCACGATGCCCAGGGTTTTGCACAATTGTAGAAGATCTTCGCCCTGCTGTTTCAAGTCTTCCTTTGAGGATGAAAGGAGTAGCCAGTCGTCCAGGTATCTGATGAGTCGAATGCCCCGTTCGTGGGCCCATACGGAGACCGTCGTAAAGACCCTCGTGAATACCTGGGGGGCTGTTGAAAGACCGAAGCACAGGGCCTTGAATTGTAATACCTGGGCACCCCACTTCACCCGGAGAAACTTCCTGCTCGATGGATGAATAGGTACTTGGAAGTAGGCGTCCCTGAGGTCTATAGAAATCATAAAGTCGCCCTCCCTCAAGGAAGCCATGACCGTTTTTGGAGTGTCCATTTTGAAGGTTACTTTCCTGATAAATTTGTTGAGGGCTGACAGGTCTATTACAGGTCTCCACCCTCCTGTCGCTTTTTTCACTAGGAACAGGCGGCTGTAGAACCCCGGACCCGGGAATTTCACTGCTTCTAAGGCTCCTTTCTGCAGCATCGTAGTGACCTCCACGTCCAGCGCTGCTCTCTTCGCCAGGTCTTTGGGAACCAACCAGTCCGCCTGTGTTGCTGGAACTAGAGGGGGTGGCTCTTCCAAGAGGGGAATCCTGTAGCCCTCTTTTAGTACTGTTACTGTCCACGGATCTGCTCCGTGGAGCTTCCATGCTTGCCATGCGAGTCTGAGGCATCCCCCTACCTGAGGCTTGGGCAGGGAAGGGGGGCCTCCCATCTTATCTCCTACGGGAGGAACGGCCTACTCGGCCTCTTCTGAAGGAGTAGTATGAGCTCCTATACGTTGGAAGTGTAGAGGAGGATCCCCTTCGGGGGGGAATCGTAGAGGAAGGCCATTGTCCTGACGAGGGCTCCCGCCTTCCTTGAGTTGGTGCGTAACGCGCGGCCATGGGCGCTTCCGTCACTGGTCTCCTGAAGACGGGGCGTCGTGCAGTCTGTGGCTTCAGGGTAGGTAGCTCTCTCTTTTTGGCCAACTTCTCCACGACTCCCTCCGCCTTCTTCGTAGGAATAAGCTGCTCCCCCTAGACGGAGCATTTCTTCAAGGCTTTCGCCTCCCTGTCGGGAATCTTAATGGGAAGATTCTTGACCAGGGCGTCTCTTCTCCGCAGAATCCAGTTTGCGGAGAGAGCTAAAGACTGAAAGGTCAGGAATTTAAGGGCACGGCTACCTGACCCCAGCAACTCGTTCAGAGCCTCCCGTTTTGCAGGCTCCATGGAGTCTGTAGGGATCTGGGTGCCTACTAGGGTGGTGGCCCACCAATCCAGCCAGGATGCCACATTCACAAGGTCCTTAGACATCTCCTCCATCATTGAGGACTCGGACGGGGAGAAGAAGGTGGATGCTGACGATGCCCTCTCGTCGGAGACGCCCTGGCACAGGATGTCTAGGGTTTCCTCAGTCTTGCAAGCACCGTTCGGCCTATTTTCCAAAGTGTAGTACTTTGTTTGAGACTTCAATCCCTGTAAGAGCTTTGCTGAGCTGTAGCCCCTGCAGGAGTCGCTATTGCGGGCTAAGACTATCAATGTGTATCCTTCCAATCCCTACGTTACTGGCCTCGGGAAGGGAGAGAGAGGACTTTTTCTGGGCGGGGGCGGCTATGAACCTGTTCAGGCCCAAAGTCCAGGGTTCTTCCTCCTGAGGGGCGGGTTCTATCAGGTTGTTATAACCCCTAATTAAGGAAAGGACTCTCCTGTACGCGGAGTCCTCCGTCGCCGACGACTCGCCTTCCCCTTCCTCCGAACGATGGGGCGATGTGTGGTTACGGGCGCCTCCGTGATGATGGGGCCCTCGGTTCCCTTTACCTTCGTCGGCCGCCGCTTCTCTCCTCTTCGAGGCCTTTTTTGACGGAACGGGCTCCTCCGTGAGATAGTTCGACGGAGGTGTCCGTCCCCGTCTAGATTCTCGATGGGGAGACCTGTCGAGGCTGCCCATCCTAGACGACGGTGCCCTCCGCTGGACGGAATGAGTGTCTCCAGGACGGGACTTAGGCCTGCAAGACGCGGCCCTCCGCTCATCTGGTGACTCCCTGGCGCGGCACGTGGAGGCCCTTCTAGGAGGACTGTCTCCTGTCCGCTCAGGTGTCGATCTAGTGGATCTAGTAAGGTTTTTCAGGTTTTTGCTTGGGACGAAAACCCACGTCCCTTGCGGGGAGACTGCTCTCCTGATTTAGGTTGGAGGGGAACGGGGACTCTTCCTGTCTAAAGATCCTGTGGGAGACCGCGAAGGGGAGTTCCTCCGCACAGATCGATCTCTCTTCCTCCTCTGGCGTCTCCGTCGTTCACTGCTTGAAGAAGCCGCCGAGTCACGTCCCGACGAGTAAGACTTACCCCCGTACCGAGACCTAGTAGGTGACAGTGTTTTCTTGGGGATACGCCGTACCCCTGACGTAGATGGAATTGGGAGACTCTCCTACAGCGAAGTCTTCGTTGGTAACCACCCCGACGGGCCAGCCATGCAGGGGAAGGACTCGCTTAGACCTTCCTCCATGTCCAGTGGGGACCTCATCGGAGTCCTCGGTATGTCCCAAGCCAATGGATCCTCTTGCGGGGACTCTTCTCTGCCGACGGCGCCCTCCGTCGCTGATGTCCCTGAAACTTCTACCCAGGAATCTGGAGAAGAAAATGGGACATTATTAGACCACATGGGGTCCTCCGACAAGACGCCGCGCGGCCCCTATGTTAGCGAGCCGCGTCCCTCAGACCCCCACTACCCTCACTTACAGGCGCCTGAACTGCCTTGGCAAACGAAGATTCCCCCACAAACTCACTCTCTTGGGAAAGAGGGGCCAACAGCTTGTTCTCCCTGGTCTTACCTCGTCCCCTACTCTAGGTAGGGGATGAAGGATGGACTCTACCTGACCCTTCTCCTGCCGAAGTTGCAGGGGAAGATAAGCTAGTCTTCCTAGGCGACCTCTTCGACATCTTTTTCTATTTGGTGCCGAATTTCACCCACTGGACCTCACTCCAATCGGCACATTCGGAACACGTGTCCGACGACGAACAGGCTTTACCCCTACACGAG
>NC_090748.1:86581873-86584373 GCF_036898095.1 Palaemon carinicauda | reverse complement strand
TATATATATATATATATATATTATAATATATATATAATATATATATATATATATATATATATATATATATATATATATATATATATATATATATATTCTAAAACAAATCAAAATGGCATTTTCAGCGATGTTTTGCTTTTGAACTGGTCACAAATGTATGACGTGGTTGAACCTGTTGTTTTCTTAAATGAAAATCTAGTAGGTATAATTGATAGCACAAACTATGGTTCATTATGGTTTTAGACATGCTCATTTGGAGAAACGAGTGATATTTCAGATTTAACTTGGAATAACTATACTCAGCTATGAGCCGTTTTTCATACTTTATGCTTTAACTGAAAAGGAATACATTTTGACTATAAAAATAGTTCCTATTACGGACAAATACATTAACTGACATATAGACCAACGTTTTCCTAACATGCACATCTACCCGTCTATGCACAAAAATTTCTGTGGCAAGTTTGACTGAAATCTCTTTAGGAACGTGGGAGTCATGAAGACAAAGTAAGTAGTGTCGACACACGGATGGATTGACATAGGAATAACTCTCCTTAGCGCGCAATTAAGTGTGGTGGTCTACCTTTATATGGAATTAGACAGGTATCTCTTTAACCATTAAGGGTTACTATGAAAAGGTATATGGGACATACACGCTACAGAATGCACAGATTTCCCATAGTAAACATTTACGCATCAATGGTGCTGTGATAACCAGCTTACACGACATTCATTATTATTATTATTATTATTATTATTATTATTATTATTATTATTATTATTATTATTATTACCTAAGCTACAATCCTGGCAGCAAAAGCAAGATGCTATAAGCGCAAGGGCTCCAACTAGGAAAAATAGCCCACGGAGGAATGGAAATAAGGAAACAAATAAACTACAGTTTATGAGAAGTAATGAATGATGATTAAAATTTTTTTTAAAATCAGTAAAAACTTTAAAATGATCAGTCGTATATAAACTATGAAGATAGACTTATATCAGCTTGTTCAACAAATAAACATTCGCAGCAAGTTTGAACTTCTGAATCCCTAATAGCGGTTGGTGAACAAATGACTGACAGAAGAGCAAATGTAAAGAAAATTTATAGTCCACCTAATTTGTTAGTAGTGAACAATTAAAAACAGCTTTTTTCTTATCAAAATATTAAAAGTTTTCTAAACAAATATTTCACGAGCCCATTAGCTTAGGATTGTGATGGCCGATGCAGTAACTTTCCTGACTGGTGAATGCCAGACTGGGGTTCGAGTCACGCTCAAACTCGTAAGTTTCTGTAGTCGCTGCAACCTCACCATCCTTCTTAGCTAAGTATGTGGAGTTTGGGGAGCCAAAAGGTCTATCTGCTGAGTCATCAGTAGCCATTGCCTGGCTCTCGTTGGTCCTAGCTTGGGTGGAGAGGGGGGCTTGGGCGCTGATCATATGTATATATGGTCAGTCTCTAGGGCATTGCCCTGCCTCTGTCATTAAATAGTGGCCTTTAAACCCTAATCCTGGGTATACAGATTTGCATTTAGGGGCTAAATACGTTTAGGATAACTTCTTAAATAACTTCCTTTAATATTATCAACCATGCATTTCTTCCAGAGATTGATTAAATTGGGCAAGGTATTACATGAGTTAAATATCTCAAGAACAGAAATCAGATCTTCAAATCAATCTTGTTTAATGATTTTATCAGGAAACATTTGGCGTGTAACGATGAAAACTGGATTATTACCTTGTTAATGATCCAATAAGGATTCATTTTCTTTTCTTTCTTTTTACAACTAACTCATGCTTACGGTAGCGAGAGGTGTTGCATTGCTCGTCGAAGGGAATCTCTCTCTCTCTCTCTCTCTCTCTCTCTCTCTCTCTCTCTCTCACGCACACAAACATGAGAGTAGTAATGTTAAACAGTTATTACATACTGACATCTACTTACACGTTATTCGCTGACAAAATGAAAAAGCAAAATTTTTAGAAAATAAAGGTTTCGAATTTCAAAAGTAATAAAATTCCAGATAATATCATGAAATATCGTTACAGGACCGTACTGCAATAGAATAGAAACATTCAAGTTCAATGTCTTTACGAAATTTCTGAAGTTAATTTTAGACCTTTTAAATTACAATGAATAGAAATATGTTTGACATAAATCTACCAGGAATTTAAAGAATTATTCAAGGTCACTTTTCATGAACTCTTGAAACTATGTGTAACCTTTCATCATCACTTGCGACTATTATGTTAAATGAAATCATATGCCACGAGACGACAACAATTATAGAAATCGACATGAACAATGAAATGGCAAAAAGATACACCCAGAAGAACCTGCCATGATTTTCTCAATAAATAACAAGTAAATCGTATCAGAATAAAAATCCCGCTCTTAAAAGTAGTACACTATATCTACGAAAGTCCAACAAAAAACGAGAAAAGTACAGTAATTCGTTACAGTTTTACGTAATATAGAAAATTACAGTGGGGTGTTCTGCCCCAC
>NC_090748.1:86574373-86576873 GCF_036898095.1 Palaemon carinicauda | reverse complement strand
ATTTCCGCCTTTCTATTACCTGTTGTGAGCTGGTTTGTGTGTGTGTGTGTGTGTGTGTGTGTGTGTGTGTGAGAGAGAGAGAGAGAGAGAGAGAGAGAGAGAGAGAGAGAGAGAGAGAGAGAGAGAGAGAGAGAGAGAGAGAGTCTGAAATAAACTATGTGAGTAGAGTCTGTTCACTCAGGCTGGGTCCATGCCCCCCCCCCACAAAAAAAAAAAAAATATGAAGCTTAAAATAAAATTTACCACAGTGCCTAATACGAAGTGTTATCAAAACTTCCCGCAAACCTTAGCGGCTAAGAGCAAGAAGCAATGAATAAAACTAAGACCCGAGGTCAAACATGAGAGAAGGGATTTGAATCAAATCACAAAATATTTAAAATTAAACATATTGTTTGAATGCTAATTCAATCACCCGTAAATGGCATAATTGCTCATTAAAGATGAGTTATACACTGTGGATGTGTTAATGAAATTAATTAAATTCAGTTATGCATTGAATGATTTCTACTAACAATGCGAAAGTTGTTTTGTTTTCTTTGCATTCGTCCTCTTTATTAGAAGTTTATACGGTTTATGATTTCGAACAACAAATAAACTTACATTCCTAAGATTAAAAGTTCAAACATGCAGCGAAAGTTTTTTTTTTTTTTATGTTGAACAGGCTGACATAATTCTCTTTTGATGGTGTATATATGGATGATCTGTTTTAATGTTGTTGCTATTCTTAAAATACTTTATTTTAATTGCTCATTACTTCTCTTGTAGTTTATTTTCTTTCCTCACTAGGCTATTTTTCCCTGTTGGAGCCCTTGGGCTTAAAGAATCCTGTATTTCCTACGAGGATTGTCGTTTAGCTAGTAATAATAATAATAATAATAATAATAATAATAATAATAATAATAATAATTCGTTGACATTACTTCATTCATTCACATAGTTATGTACATAGGGGCATTAAATACAACCACATGATACATATGTGTATCCATTAAGCCACGAAAGAGACAAGGGATAAACTTGTCCGAGTTAGTACTCTCGCGTAACTGATTAAATAATCCTACGATGCCTAATAAGACGAAAGCACTGACACCAATCAAATTTTTCACTTTTCCTTTACTGGATATATATATATATATATATATATATATATATATATATATATATATATATATATATATATATATATATATATAATGCCTATTAAGTCGAAAGCACTAACTTCAACTATATATATATATATATATATATATATATATATATATATATATATATATATATATATATATATAATGCCTAATAAGTCGAAAGCACTGACTTCAATAAAAAATTTTCCTATTCCTTTACTGGATATAGATATAGATATATATATATATATATATATATATATATATATATATATATATATATATATATATATATATATATATATATATATATATACTGTATATATATGAGAGAGAGAGAGAGAGAGAGAGAGAGAGAGAGAGAGAGAGAGAGAGAGAGAGAGAGAGAGAGAGAGAGAACCATATTCTTGTCTGTCTGCCAAGTAATATATAATCACTGCAGCTCTAATAATCTTTGAAGCGTAAAACAGCTGACTTGGGAACAAGGCCTTCGATAGCAACAACACTGAAAGGTCAAATATAAAGACTTATCATGCTTAGTAACACGGACTTTGTATAGCGCAATTCGTTCTCGCTTCGGAACTATCACCTTTAAGAAAAACTCTAAAACCACTGCCTTTTTCGGGCTATTATTAATCATCAAAAGAGACCCTTTCACTCTCCTCGCTATATAAGATTAACACCATCTACAAAAACATGCACAGCAATTTGCCTTGCGAGGCAGCTAACTTTTCAAGAAAAAACTACATTTAGTTCACAACTGGTTCTTGATTTTATTATTTATTCTTTAAAATTACTATAATGTGCTTATAGTCAATTTGGACACTAGCAAAAATCCCCCAAAACAGTTTTACGAAAGTTTCCACTGATGTGGAAGAAAGGAAGTAGCTAACTTCATAAAATAAATAAAATATATGTTATTATATATCACAAATAATAAAACTTTTTTTTCGTGTACACGAACTTCCATCACTTCATGTACTCATAATCTTATCAAAGATAACAGTGGGAAATCGAACGTTTACCTCCCATATTGAGCATATAATTATATATCAGCTAATTATGATTACTGCAAAAACACTGACAGATCTAAATCTCTCCACTCACATTCTGTAACCCAACAACCCAGAAACGACCCACTTGCTCAATTTGGAGGGTTGCAAATAGTACCAAGAGTCGATTTTTGGGTGTTGCATGCCCACAATGATAAATTATGTTTTTATGACCAACTTTGTCAAAGTACTGGTGGCCGATGTGGTAAGTGTCCATGACTGGTGAACACCAGACTGGGTGCTCGAATCCCGCTCAAACTTGTAAGTTTCTTTGATCGCTGCCACCATCTCACTATCCTTGTGAGCTAAGGAAGGGGGGTTTGG
>NC_090748.1:86551873-86566873 GCF_036898095.1 Palaemon carinicauda | reverse complement strand
GAGAGAGAGAGAGAGAGAGAGAGAGAGAGAGACCAGAATGTGCACATGATCAATATGACATTATATTCTACTTTTGGTTTGGATAAATTGATCAAGACAAGCTTTCAAGATCACCAGAGTAAATTATTTTCTTTTTTTAGGTAATGAAAAGTCTGACTTCGAAACAATGACCGTAAACTGATTCACAATTTTCGATCTAAATCTCTGTCAACGCTACACCATAGTATTTTTCCATTATTATTATTATTATTATTATTATTATTATTATTATTATTATTATTATTACTTGCTAAGTTACAACCCTAGATGTAAAAGCAGGATGCTATAAGCTCAGGGGCCCCTACAGGGAAAAAAGCCTAATGAGGAAAGGAAACGAGAAAATTAAATATTTTAAGAACAGTAACAACATTAAAATAAAAATTTTCTCTATAAATTATAAAAACTTTTACAAAATAAGAGAAAGAGAAATTAGATAGAATAGTGTGCCTCAGTGTACCTTCAAGCAGAACAACTCCAAACCAAGACAGTGGAAGACCATGGTGCAGAGGCAATGGTACTACTCAAGACTAGAGAACAATGGTTCGATTTTGGAGTGTCCTTCTCCTAGAAAAACGGGTTACCATAGCTAAGGGGTCTCTTCTACCCTTACCAAGAGGTAAGTAGCCACTGAACAATTACAGTGCAGTAGTTAACCCCTTGGGTGAAGAAGAATTGTTTGATAATCTTAGTGCTGTCAAGTGTATAAGGACAGGGGAGAATATGTAAAGAATAGGCCAGACTATTTAATGTGTAGGCATTAGGGGAAGTGAACCATAACCAGAGAGAAGGATCCAATGTAGTACTGTCTGGCCAGTCAAAGGACCCCTAACTATTTAGTGGTAGTATCTCAATGGGTGGCTGGTGTCCTGGACAACCTACTACCTCATAAAGATTAATGCTTAACTTTTATCTTATTTTCACAGTAATGTACAACTTTTGCTCATATTTATGTATGTTTGCTTCTTTCTCTCTCACTTATGTATTCATAGACTCTGATACTTGTGTGTTCATTAGGCCAGATGGAGAGGCAAGTGTACAGTAAGTGGTCTTTGATCTAAGGTGTAAGTTTTTATATCGGTCGTTCATACGTGACCGAAGCTGACTTCAGAGTACTACAACTCTCGTTTGAACTTTAATAGTGAACTAATGATTTGCGTACATATTTGGTTGCCCTTCTTCAGAGAGAGAGAGAGAGAGAGAGAGAGAGAGAGAGAGAGAGAGAGAGAGAGAGAGAGAGAGAGAGAGAGAGAGAGAGAGAGAGACCACCTGACCACTTACACAGAATCTCATAAAAACTAAAGCATAACTACCACACCTTGACCCAAGTAACCCGTCTAATTTCCATCCCATTGCAGCGCGTCTAAGAAGCTGTTCAGTCGTACATACCGGGCAGCAAAAAGTGAGGTTTCAAATTCGCCAACCGAACCGCAGGTTGCCGAGAAAGGGCTAAAAAGTCCAAATTTTAAAAACCTCGATCGCCTTGTGCTAAATTCTATTTTCTTCTTAACCTTATCATTATCTACGCAATTCATTACTATTGGAAAAAGTCGCAAAAAAAAAAAGTGCAAGTTTTTACATATTAATTAAATAATGTCTCTGAAAATTATTATCAAACTGCAACATGTTAAAAATAAGAATCAATACCTACCTTCTCAATTTTCTAAAGTAAATTATTGTTTTGTATTCAATTATGACAATATAACAATAAATTCATCTAATAACTGTGGCTCATCTAAAAATGAATTTACTGAATCTTATTGTAATGGTAACACACCAAATAAGTAATTTCTTAATCTATAGCATCTACGGGGCAAAACTCGTAAAAATGGAGGTCACTAACTCTCTTATTGTAATAGTGACGCACTAAAATAATTTCTAATCTATATCATCTACGGAGCAAAACTTAAAAATGGAGGTCACCAAATCTCTTGTTGTAATAGTAACGCACTACAATAATTTCTAATCTATATCATCTAGGGGATAAAACTCTTAAAAATGGAGGTCACTAAATCTCTTATTGTAATAATAACATAATAGATAAACAAATTATAATTTATAGCACCTAAGGGCCAAAACTCTTAAAGAGGTGGACTCTTCCAAGTTCACCTTTTACTTCCAGCATCAACGACGAACCTTAAAGCAGAAAGATTCCACAGCAGCTGATACTTTATAACCAATACTTACAAATGTAAGTGAAATTATTTGAACGACAAATCATTCGCGTAAAAATAAAAAAGAATACTTGCTCAAAAGGATAATCTGAACCGAGCTCTGATCAAACAACTCGTCAAAACACAAAAAGCTACTTCTAACACAAGACCGTTAAACAATTATACACACACACACACACACACACACACACACATATATACATATATATACATATATATATGCTGTACAGTATATATATATATATATATATATATATATATATATATATATATATATATATATATATATATATATATATATAATATATATAACCCTTTCTGAGTGCGGATACTATATGTATATACATCCCTTTCTGAGTGGGAATACCTTAACGTGGTGAAAGGGTTTGTGTATAGCTATGATCAGCAAAGCTGTACTAGTCAGGGCCACGCATAATAGGTTGGTTTGCTGTGAACGATCAGACGAAAATCTCTCACCAACACCTATCCGCAGTGGTCAGAGTGGTGATGAAAACAGGCCAAACCCAAGACATGAATTAACATGTCTGAGGCCTTTGTCCAGCAGTGGACTAGAAACAGCTGCATTTGTTGCTTTATATATATATATATATATATATATATATATATATATATATATATATATATATATATATATATATATATATATATATATATATATATATATATGGGTGTGGGTGTATGTTTATATACATTTTAAATATATTATATATATGCTTGTATATATATCATATGTATTATATATATATATATATATATATATATATATATATATATATATATATATATATATATACATTCAAGTTTTATTCTTGATAATATAACTACAAACAACTACCTTGGTTTAAGTGATTTCGTATTTTTATAATTCAAAGCAGGTTTAGGTTTTTTTTTCCTACCAGCAAGCAGCAGGTCACTGTTCCTTAATAGATTGTGTAACATTCTGATGTTAACAGAAGAGATTATGGTTTGAAAGTAAAAGTAGTGACAGTAGAATTGTTCTCTAACCGGTAAGATTAGCGTCTGGCAGCTCCGCTTATTTCCAGAAATTTAAAGTTTTAACCAGTTCCAAAAAAATTCTCATACTACGCCTATTTTACGAACGTAACTAAAAACTGTATTATAGAGCAAATGACAGATTTCGTATTTACCATCATTAATTATAATCATATTTCTCAATATTTTTTCTTATAGGCGTGGTTATAAATAATGAGAAAAAACATGATATATGTATTAAAACAGTAAAACCAATTGAAAGACAAATGAGTGCACATACTGTTATTTTTCCTTACTGTTATAAACTCCTAAAGAAAATATATATAAAAACTAAAGTAGTGGATGAACTCCCTCTCCACACTGCTTCCTCGTTATTGGCCTGTTCATACACCTACTAAAGAGGACCATTAGAAGCACGTCAAATACCCCTGCACACAATATGTTATTCCCTTCCATCATACTCGCTATAAAGCACATTCAGGCAGCAAACAATGTCTATATAGACCTTGGCTGCAAAGATCCTTTTAAACGTATCTTTCACCTCATTAAACCATTATAAACCACTAGCCTTTTTTACCATGCAAACGTCATCCCTTCTTGCTAAATCATCTCAAAATAGGCTTACAGTAATCTCTCTGAGTACCTTAAAATTTCTTATATGTTGAACTTCTTACGTCACATTTACTACACACAAAATTCACATCAAATACTTTAATCTTTTACCTTTCATTCGCACTCAGTATGCAAATAAAATTTCCGTCTTGTATAGTTAGTTCAACAATTAGTTCATACATTCCAACATTAGCATCCATATATACTGCAGTTCTCAATAACATATTTTTCACACTCATACTTTAACACGTAAGTGATTTATCACATTTTTCATAACCCCACCATAACTTAAATTTGATCCCGAATACTTATACAAATCAATAGCTTCCCTTTTATTTAAATTCTATGTTAATATTCATACCTCCATCTGTCTAGGGTTACATATATTAATAACCTTACTTGTGATCATAATCATTCTTGCACAATCATTTTATGTTCATAATCCTTCTTGAGTAATCGTTTTTATGACACATTAAAAAATTCTTTTAAAGCTTTTGTTTAGGAGCATGTATTCAAAATATGAAGTGAATGACAATTTCCTAACGTTGTTATCTATTGCCCAAGAATTCAGGACTAAGAGCGTATAATGCTTACAAGAACAGCGAACAGAGTACAAATATATTATATATATATATATATATATATATATATATATATATATATATATATATATATATATATATATATATATATATATATATATATTAATATGATCTGTTTATGAATGTTTTCATATTAATGTGATGTTCTGATTATTGCTGTTTTTATTTCAATATGATGTTCTGATTATTATTGTTTTTATATTAATATGATGTTCTAAACACAGCTGTACCTATGTTATATTATTTTTTTATTCTCTCCATGTCCTAGGATTAAATTAAAAGTATTCAAATCAAATGACAAAAGTCACAAGGGCAAACAACCAGGTTTTTACGATTCTAGGGTAATTTTGATGGACGAGACTAATTGCCCCATTGAGATCCAGGAAATCGAATAGTCTACCCAAGTAGTTTTTCATTCAGAATGTCTGAAGGAGACATGCCGGCTTTGTTGAGTAAGAGGTGATAGTCATGATAGTATGACTCCTAGCAGAGCAAATTAAGCTGGTATTGGGTTACGCTTTATGGAAAATCATTCTCAGTTGTCGAAACATATTTATTGATTAAAAAAATATTATGTACCTTTTGGATATCATTATGCACAATCCTTTATGTGTGTGTGATGAATTTCATTGTCAATGGAAAGTAAATACGTCAAAATAAAGAAAAATCTTCACTCTAAAGGAGCAATTCTATGATATTTTACCGTAAAGTTAGTAGTTTAAGAGATATTTAGGTAAATGTGAGTACAAAGTCGATTTTTTCAGTTTCTCCAAAATGTGTATTCCAATTCCGGGCTTGTTTGCGCAAAAACTTTCAATTGTAGGGTAAATACCTATAGAGACAAACATGTGTAGAATTTAATTTTCTATCTTTTTTGTACCTATACCTTTTACCCGTGCGATGAACCGTTTTGGAGAAAAACGGGAAAACATGGAAAAATGTACCCTCCGAAAACTTCAAAATGGCGGATTTTGTCCCATTTTGGATATGGTGTTCCTTAGAGTCCATATAACATGTTCATGCAATAAAACAAAATATTGTAATTTGTATGACTAAATAACCTTTTTTGGCCTATTTCCCATGGACTAAATGTAGCACTAATGATATTATTAAGTTAATATCCCAAACTGGTAGAAGCAAATGTTAATTACAATAATGCAATGGTGATTTACTCCTTATCCGTTGGAGTTATGGCTTTGAGAAAGAAAAAAATAAAGGATAATGGAGAATATGGAAATATGAAACTTTCATAGGAGTCCAACCTATAGTACCCCAAATTCGAATACCATTATGTAAATAAGGAAACATATAGAAGGAAATAACTAATATAATTAACCAATTGTAAATTAAGCTGACAAATATGTATAAATTTCAGACAAAAAATAATAAATTTGGGGCATAAATATTTTCTAGCATTAAACAAAATTACTTTGACAATGAGATGTTAAGAAAATACATAATATCAAAATAAGATTATATAAAATATACAAGTACTTTCTTCGGACAATTATAATCCTAAAAAAAATTCTGTCAGAAGAAGGACCAAGAATTTATGTCTTCAGCCATGAACTATGAAAATGGAGAATGCAAATAAATATTTAGAAAATTATTTCATTTGAAAAAAAGGCCTACGAATAGAAATATCACTTTTCTGGTGAGTGGGCCTTAGCACCAATCAAAACTTGAGATTTCTACCCAAAACGAAAAATAAGTGACCAACTTTCAGGAATGAAAGACATCTTGAGGAAAAAAAAAATGAAAAAAAAAACGCTCAACAATCCAAATACCAAGTGAAAATTGTCAAAAAAAAAAAAAAAAAAAAAAAAAAAAAAAATAAAAAAAAAAAGTGAAACAGGTGAATAAGGTTTCTTGCAACATGAAAATCAGTTGACATTCTAGTAAGTTGTAATCAAACAAAACTTGTTCCATCGCGAATAATGCACGATTTTGCAGTTACCTCGCATCCATTTTCTGCTTTGTGAATTTGGGCACGCAATAGTCGTCTCCCATTGCTTGACATATTTCAAAATTTAAAACATATTTGCCGAATAGCTTTTCCCTCTGTTAACAAGCGCGCGCCCGCACACATACTCACACACAACACACACACACACACATACACATATATATATATATATATATATATTATATATATATATATATGTATATATATATATATATATATATATATATACTCACCCTTTTTGGGTAGGGATACCTTAACGTGGTGAAAAGGATTTGCGTATTGCCATGATCAGCAAAGCAATACTATTCAGGGCCACCCATACTACGTTGGTTTGCTGAAAGCGACCAGACGAAAATCGCCCACCATCACCAATCCCACTGGCCAGCGTGGTGAGGACAACTGGCCTAACCCCGGACATTAATAAAGACATATTTGAGGCCTTTGTCTTTCAGTGGACTAGAAATGGCTGCATTTTTTTATACATATATATATATATATATATATATATATCAGACAATGGCTAAGTTAAGTAAAATTTGTCACTCAAATCGCCTAAAATTTCATATAACACTCAGACTATATATCAGTTTAGTGAGTTTGGTGTTACTCTATGGACATGAGTCATGGTATGACAATGAAATAATCTCCAATTGATTTGTGAATAAGGCCCTCAGAAGGATATTGGGAGTTGAATGGCGGAACAGGATTAGAAATGAAACGATAAGAGATTACTCGAGTGCCACATGTGGATGAGATCATGATGAGGGGTAGATGGAGATGGCTTGGGCATGCTCTTCGCACTCCCCAAGAGAGATTAGGTTATCAAACGTTCAGCTGAGCTGCACAAGGAACTAGAAGAGTTGAAGACTCAGGCCTACATGGCTGAGGACTATGAAACGCGAAGTAGAAGATGTTGAATGGAGAAGTATTGAATTAAAAGTCGAAGACAGAGACGACTGGCAAAATCTAACAGAGGCATTTTGCGTCAATAGGCGTAGGAGATGATGGTGATATATATATATATATATATATACACAACAACAAAAACAACAATAACAACGACAAATGCAGCTATTTCTAGTCCAATGGAAGACAAAGGCCTCAGACATGCCCTTATTCATATCTCCACCACGCTGGCCACTGCAGATTGGTGATGGTGGGAGATTTTTGTCAGATCGCTCACAGCAAACCTACCCAGTATGGGTGGCCCTGACTAGTATAGCCTTGGTGATCATGGCGATACACAAACCCTTTCACCACGTGAAGGTATCACGTTATATATCAATATAAGATTGTTTTTTCTTAAAAAAAGGTAGTACCAGTGTGTGTTTCTCTTCTGGTTTACGACATATACTTACGAGGTTCTTCTTTAGGCCATGGTTGTTCAAGGGCTTAATATTATTATTATTATTATTATTATTACTATTATTATTATTATTATTATTATTATTATTATTATTATTATTATTATTATTATTTGGTATATATTGGTGGTCACCCATCCAAAATCCGAACGGATCTAACATTTTTCAACTTCTCACATAACATTCATTCATCAATATATATCCACAATGCATAATGCACGAGGGCAAAAGATAATTGAAACTCGGTTAAGCATTGGCGTGTCAGATTTAAATTGTGTTATGATATCTCATGAATGAATGATCTGCATCAATTTAAACAACTGCCACATAGATTGGACAATTATGACTAGGCTATAATAATAACAATAGCAGCATTAACAAATACATCATGAGATGGTTAAATCTATCAGTAATGAGACTAATCATAGTGGGTCCCATAATAAGGGCAGGGCGAGATACATAGCCTAAAGATGCAATTTGAAAGCGCCCAAGGAAGAGAAAGTAAAGCATTATTCAATTTAATGAGTGATTTGTTAAGTTGGAGGATGGTGAAATGGAACTGCTTAAAAAATCGTGTAATGAAAGGTGGGTATGACGAGAGAAAAAACTAGCTGGCTAAAACGGTATGATGGACATCGGGAATCGAAAGAGCCTCAACGTTGAACATAGTTGAAATAGTTTAAAGTTTTAGAATGAGATACGTAGTGGAGATGACATCTTAAAGATATTCCTATGCAGGGCTATGAAGGAGTCTAAAAATCATTTATAACTTTTTACACATACGTCTTAATCTTTGAATTCAAAAAATTGATGGAACGGCCAAAGAAAACCATATTTCTAAGGTATGAAGTAGGTCTCATTCACAGAAAGCAGACATATACAGTTGAACACGGGAATTTCTGACACCTTACTCTGAGGAAATGCACCTTTCACACCCTTACTGCATAGATAATAACCAAACAACTACTGTAGGGAGAGATGGCGGAGGTGGTGGGTGGGGCTATACACAGGAACTCGCCGCACAGTCACGGTGTGACAGGATGCATTTCCTCAGAGCGGTGTGTGCCAGGAATTTGTGTCCAACTGTACAAACAATAATAGCAACAACAACAGTGATAATCATCTTGAAGAAGAATGTCCCAAGGACACGCTGAAGTTGACTGCAGTAGTAAGACAATATCTTTCATATCCAAAAAAACATTCTTCAATATTTCCCCACGCACATCACCATCTAAAAACCCACATTTCCCATTCACTAAAACAACGTTTTCTTTAAATGTCTATCTCTTTCTTCATAAAAATCAGAGATACTGTCACTGTACTTTTTCACTAAAACAAAACACGATTACTTGAACCTTTACATGTGAAAATATTAGGCAGGAAGAGATGACCTTTTTGATTTTTAAAACCATTTCAAAAGGTCAGGAGAAACGGACCCAACATTCACATACCTTTCTCACACACGTAACATCAAGGATTCAAGTTCCGGTGCATTCCCCGTAGATTTAGCAATAAAATAAAACTATTATCAAATTCCTGAATTTTTTTTTTTTGGGGGGAGGTGAAAGGAAGAATATGAAAAGTAAATACAAGGATTATAAACATAGGCTCTAAACTGCCCTCTCTTTACATATTTATAGGCATGCTTTCAAATATACAGATCATGACATGAAATAACAGAAAAATATAGAATCAAGAATGGCATGTTTAAACATTTTGCAGTTTCTCACTCCACGTATGTGGTTGGGCATTTACAAAAATTCTGGTTCCATATGCAGATGATTCTACTCTTTTTGCACCATCTCCTTATCCTGAATGTAGACTTGTGGTTGTTGAATTCCTTAAAAGATATCTAGCTAAAATTAGTGCATGGTGCAAGTTATGGGAGATGAAGCTGAACCCTGACAAAGCTCAAAGTATGATTTTAAGTAGGTTAAGTATAGCAGTTCTTCAACACAGACCTTTTCCTTGATAACGTCTCTTTATATAACTGATTTAAAATGATAGGTGTCATTCTTAATTACAGTTTTACTTTTGGGAACATAGGTGCTCTGTTTCTTTTTTTTATTTCTATTAAAAAAAGGGCATACTGAGCAAACATCCTCAATTATCGTTTGATTGAAATATTATAGATTGATGAGCAACCATGGAGGTAGTTTTCATCAATTAAAATATGACGATTTTAAGTTCTTGTTATTATTATTATCATTATCATTACTTGCTAAGCTACAACCCTAATTAGAAAAGCAGGATGCTATAAGCCCAAGTGCTCCAACAGAGAATATAGCTCAGTGAGGAAAGGAAGCAAAGAAAAATAAAATATTTTAAGAGCAATACAATTCCCTCCTTTCCAGATGCCCTATACTAAAATGATTCATGTTATTACACGTATATTAAATTATAATAAAATAAAGACAGAATGAAACATTTTTGCTATCATTCTATTAGGTACTTGAATTTAAGCTTTCATTATCAGACTGCATTATGTGCATAATTTAATCAATATTGTATCACAAAAAAAAAACTATACCTTTAAAAAGAAAATATGACTAATAATGGGACTTTTTCTTTTCACTAATTCAAGTTCATGTCCCATACTTCTTTTAATCTGGTGCCATCTAACCATTACCATTTTTTGACTGAAAACCCACTCACATAATGACTATCGTATCAATCAAGAGCAAAATAGTTTAGGATCATTTACAGCATCCACAAACCTGTAAACATACGTTGAAAATATAACAAATTAGAGAGAAAATATAAATAAAAATTCTACTATGCCAGGAAAAAAAGGAATAAATTTAAATTTATAAGATATATTTAGAAATTACCCATAGGCCTATACGATTTATGGATTCAGAGGAGTTATTTTTATAGAGCCAAAAATTTCGTATTGAGAGAGAGAGAGAGAGAGAGAGAGAGAGAGAGAGAGAGAGAGAATTTAATGTACTGACCATATCATCGATTATGTCGCGAGAGACAGCGTAAACAATAACATTTGCCACGATTATAAGCCACGCAAACAAACAAAGAATACTACAAACACGTTTCGACACGCCCCTCACAGCTAATTTCGTCAACATAGTTCCTGACTCAAATTGAAAGAACGTTGAATAGGATTTCCTTTAGTTAATTGGGGGCAGGAGAAAGGTATGGGAGCTGAAAGATGATTCACATTAGCAATCAAAACCAGTCACCGGATGTGTGTATGTGTGTCTGTTAAAGAATGCATACACAAATGAACAAACTATTTCTACACAATATATTAAAAGACCTTGAGAGAGAGAGAGAGAGAGAGAGAGAGAGAGAGAGAGAGAGGCTTTCTGTTAAAGAATACATACAGAAATGAACAAACTATTTCTACACAATATATTAAAAGACCTTGAGAGAGAGAGAGAGAGAGAGAGAGAGAGAGAGGCTTTCTGTTAAAGAATACATACAGAAATGAACGAACTATTTCTACACAATATGACACTAAAAGACCGAGAGAGAGAGAGAGAGAGAGAGAGAGAGAGAGAGAGAGGCTTTCTGTTAAAGAATACATACAGAAATGACCAAACTATTTCTACACAATATGACACTAAAAGACCTTGAGAGAGAGAGAGAGAGAGAGAGAGAGAGAGAGAGAGGCTTTCTGTTAAAGAATACATACAGAAATGACCAAACTATTTCTACACAATATGACACTAAAAGACCTTGAGAGAGAGAGAGAGAGAGAGAGAGAGAGAGAGAAGGGCTTTGTCAAGTTTTCAAGTGGTGTACATCACATTGACAGATGGCTATCGTAGAATGATAAACTTGACTTAACGACTTCACCTCTGACATTCTATAATGAAATCTCACCTTTAACTTCCTTATAAGTGACATCTCTTTATTTTGTACTTTTTGTTACTCACGACTTCCATAAAGAATTTTCTCTCTTAGAAGACATTGAGAGACTACCCTTACATCCATTATTTTACTAAAGAAAACATAAGAACATTATGAAAGTTTTTCCTCGTGCCCTTCAGGTGAAACTAAGGAAAGTACCACACAGTTGCAATGTTAAGAATAATAAAAGGAGCTGGATTAAAAAAAAAAAAAAAAAAAAAAAGAGGGGAATGGAGGAAAGATACAGGTCGAAGGGACGTTGCAAAGATCCTTTAGTAATGTCTACAGAGTAACCCCCCCCCCCCCCCCCCTGAGTACCTCATGAGGGGCACCATTGGTACTTGGGCCCATAAGGGGACATACCCCATTATAAAATCGCTGTATTTTAAGAAATTAAATACCTATTAACTCTATAGTCTATCTTGTCTGATATATTAGGCTAATCTTTCTGACATGTTGTTTACACTGTAAGTTTCAGTGTATATAAAAAAAAAATACAAAATGTCCCATGTTTTACGTATTTCTCATTCCTTTCCATTTTCAGAATGCTTTCTTCGAAAATTATCTTCTAGATTTTGTTTCCTTTATTTCAACCTTAGTTTACAATTCTAATACAAATGTACTAGATATAAAAGATATATTTATTTGCTTAATTCGTTTTCTAAAATGATAAAACAAGTATAAATCTTGTGTATATAAACAAAATATAAATTGGACTAGTTTTTCTCTTTCCTTTAAAAAGAGAAAGTATATTCATTTAGAATACAAAATAAAAACATTCAACCTTTCCAGAGAGAGAAACCATATGGAATTTATACAAGTAAAAGTAGAATTGAAAAATAATGGGAGGTAAAATGCAGGATCACAATTAAATAAACAGAAACGAATTGCTTTCAAAAGTCGGTAGATAAATAGATTTCAAACTAAATAGAATTTAAATGGATTGATAACAATAAAAATAGACAGGAGGAATAGACAAGTTTTCATTTAGTGATAAATACAAATATGAAAAACCAAATTGTTTATGAAATTATTATTCAAAACGAAAAAAAATTCGAATGAAAAATCTAAAATATCATTAGCCTGAAAAATACGCTTCTCTCGAAAGAACGCTAATAAATATATAAGTGAAGAAATTATCATTAAAAAGAAAATAACAAATTCATAAACATATAAGCATAAAGTTCAGATTAAATTTAAGAAAATAACAGCAATGATTTTTAAAATGCTGTATGATGTTTTCCTATTAGCCTACACAGCAACAACGTAAGTAAAAGGTATTTATTAACAGAAAATTACAATGACATTTAAATACCTAACATATAAATTACAATGATCTGAAAAATAAATTAGCGTGCAAAATCCCTAAAATAACTATGCGAATCCAAAAAATTACATTCGAAAACAAGACAATTCTGCTCAGAACTATATGCATTTTGCTTTACAAATAAATGCCTCAATATATCTTTCGAACGCTAACAAACCTACGTAATTTCAAAATTCTATGGATGAAGACTTCACTGCATTTACATAATACTGCACTTTTGGGAGAAAAATGGTGAAACTATGATAAATACTGCCATCTAGTTCGAGAGAATATAGAAAATTCTTTAAATACTATTTAATAAAAAAAAAATTTACACACCTAATAAAGATTTCCAGAAAGTTTAAGGAAAGTAATGAACAATCTTTACGTGAGCTAAATGTAAAGGCTTTACAAAAAGGAAAATAATGTACATAAACTAAGGCGAAATTAGAAAGCCTGAGAAGATTACTGATGGATAAAGATGAGGTACGGTGAGGGGTGGGGGGGGGGGGGCATTGTTGGAAGGAGATAATGAGAGAGACGTGGAAGCAGGGTAAGAGGAAAAATTTTGAGAAGGGTCCAGAGCAAGGGTTCCAAACATGGGGTGTATATATACACACACACACACACACACATATATATATATATATATATATACTGTATGTATATATATATACATATACATATGTATATATATATAAATATATATAAACATATATATAGATTTATAAATATATATATATATATATATATATATCGACCGCGTGGTACATGTACCCTAGGTGGTACACTTTTACTCCCCAGAGGGCGTGGGGTATATTGGATCTGAGAGAATATTCAGTGCTGCGCAATACACAATGTAATTTGCATTGAGAATTGAATACTAGAATTATATCACAGTATCAATTTCTTTGTGTTTCTTTTTCATACTTAATTCTAAGGGTACACATGCATATTTATAAATACACTAAGGATACATAAGGACGAAAAGGTTGTACGGGGTAATAAACCATAATGATGCTGGGCTGAGTGGTGTAATGCATTGTTCATATTTGCTGTATCTTTGGATCTGCTGGGAGTAAGTTAATTCCTTAAAAATTGATAGATAACCAGAAAACTATAATGTTTTGATGCTACTCCTTCCTAAAATGGCTAATAGTTACAAAACTATACATATCTACAATAATTCTTCCAAATACATTATAGATATTTTTGGGTCCGTTTGGAATTCATTTGGTAAATTTAAAACAATCTATATATAACTATACAATTTAAAACTTTTTACTGTATATAAGAATATGCTGTCTTGAAAACTTAATACAAAAATATTTGGAAATTCGGAAAACCTTCAACATTTTTTTTTTTTTTTTTGAATGTTTTCCGAATTTCCAAATATTTTTGTATTAAATTTTCACCACCATACCCTTTATATATATAAATGTAGTTCCAAAGCTCAATGTAGTCCTGAAGAAGGATCGCGAAATGATACGAAACACGTGTCAACACCAAATAATAAATGTGGAAAAGTAAATGTATTTCTGCTCCTATCCTGAAAACTATCTGCAGGATAGTCTGAACGAAGAGAAACTATCTTCGAATTTTGCACGCCACATACACATTGATTTTACATATATACATTTATATATATATATATAATATATATATATATATATATATATATACATATATATTTATATATATATATACACACAAATATATATAAACAATCACATGTGTGTATGTATATACACACGCACACACAAATATATATGTATATATATACACACATATATATACATACACATATGTATATGTATGTGTGTGCGTAGGTGTGAGTGAGTGAGTGAGTGTGTGTGTGTGTGTGTATATATATATAAAAGAGTAGGTCTTCGTGATAGTATTGGTACAAGAACGCATATATGAAAAGATCAGTGAGCGATCATAAATAACAAGAATACTTTGGACCAGTGGAAGAAAAAATCATGCGAATTCCACAGACATTACTAAAAGACCCGAGTCTGGTACCTGCTAAAATGAAAACTGCTAAATCACGTAA
>NC_090748.1:86494373-86546873 GCF_036898095.1 Palaemon carinicauda | reverse complement strand
GTAGTAATTGGGACAAAACTCAAAACTGTTGAAAAAAAAATGAAATAGTTTGAAACCGTTTACTAGAGAAAGATATTAAAAGTGAATGTTATTATAAGTGAGATTATGATGCAGGGCGGAAACAAGGAAGTTTGAACAAAAATAGTAATATGCAATATATAATGGAAAAATTTCATTAATTAATTGGTAAAACTATTTACGGGTAAATGAAAATATGCTAAAAAGAAACAGATGAATCAAATAAGTTGAAAGGAAATGTATGATTACTTAATATACTTTCATGGAGAACTTGGAAGCATGAGGAATGTTGGAAAATCATTGCTAAAACAGTATAGAGAGGGTCAGGGATTTTGAGGTGGTCCGTTCATGATGAGAGAATGGACGACAATTACATAGTTTCTCTCGCCACTATCTGTTATATAAATATGCAAAATTAAGATATTCTAGTGTGTTTAAGTGAATCCGTGTATATATATATATATATATATATATATATATATATATATATATATATATATATATATATATATATATATATATATATATATATACATATATATATATATATATATATATATATATATATATATATATATATATATTACTAGTTAAGCTACAACCCTAGTTGGAAAACCTGAATGTTATAAGGCCAAGGGCTCCGACAGGGAAAAATAGCCCGGTGAGGAAAGGAAATAAACTGTATGACAATTAATGAACATTTAAAATAAAAGATCTTAAGAACAGTAACAACGTCATAACAGATATGTCATATATAAACTATAAAGAGAGACTTGTGTCAGCCTATTGAACATACAAACATTTGCTACAAGTTTGAACTTTTGAAGTTCAACGGATTCAACTACCCAATAAGGGAGAAAATTCCAAAACTTGGTCACAGATGGAGTAAAGTTTCTAGTACTGAGCCTCATTATGGAGAAGGACTGACTGTAAAGAATTAACTGCATACCCAATATTAAGAACAGGATGGTACTGTCCGGGAAGATCTGAATGTATAGGATGGTCAGAATTATGAAAAATCCTATGCACTAATTGAACGACGGTGCCAGAGATTGATATTTAGATCAGGAAAAATTAATTTAATAGACCATAAGTTACTGTCTAACAAATTAAGATGAGAATCAACAGATGAAGACCAGATCGGAGAACAATACTCTAAAGAAGGTAGAATTAAAGAATTAAAACACTTCTTCAGAACAGATTGATCACCAAAAACCTTAAAAGAATTTCTCAATAAGCCATTTTCTCAGGCCACTAAAGAACACAAAGACCTAATGTGTTTCTCAAAAGTAAATTTGCCGTCGAGAATCATACCTAACATTTTAAAAGTCATACTGAGTCTAAGAAACATTATCAAAGCTGAGATCCGGATGTTGATGAGCAACTGTCCTTGACCTACTTACATTCATACTTTGAGTTTTGTTAGCATTTAACTTCATACCCCGTAATTTGCACCATACACTAATTTTAGCTAGATCTCTATCAAGGGATTCACCAACCCCAGATCTACATTCAGGGGATGGAATTGATGCAAAGAGAGTAGCATCATCTGCATATGCAACGAGCTTGTTTTCTAGACCAAACTACATGTCATGTGTATATACTGTAGTATGAAAAGTAATGGTCCAAGAACACTACCCTGAGGAACACCAGATATCAGATCCCTACACTCACTATGATGCCCATCAACAACAATTTTGCGATCTATTACCTAAAAATTCAATAATGATGCTAAGAAAAGACACACCCACTCCCAAATTTTTGAGTTTGAAAACAAGGACTTCATGATCAATACCGTCAAAGGCAGCACTAAAATCAAGGCCAATCATACACTGTATGTATGTATGTATGTATGTATGTATGTATGTATGTATGTATATATATATATATATATATATATATATATATATATATATATATATATATATATATATATATATATATATATATCAAATAAGCTATAAATACCCTTTGCTATCTAATTCACTTAGCCATGGGGTAACAGGTCCATAGAAAAATTCCTTTAATGATTTATGATTAAAGGAATTTCCCTAAGGGTTTTTGATCAAGTGGATAAGCGAATTCGGTATCAAAGAGTGCATGTGGCTTATAAGAAAACTAATATAACTAATATTAGTTAAGAAATTATTATACACACATACCCACACACCCATATATATATATATATATATATATATATATATATATATATATATATATATATATATATATATATATATATATATATATAAATCAATACACTATCGTGTTCAAATGAAATAAATTTTGACCTCACATTCGGGTCGAATCTATATTGAGACGGCAGTGGTCGAACCCTAATCTTTTCAAATGAAATGGTCGCCATGGCCTATTGGAAACATCCCCGCCTAGCGATCGCCGAACTGGGATTCGGGTCCCACTCAAGTTTGATAGTTTCTTTTAGTGTTTTCAAGCCACTGCCTGGCCCTAATGATTTGGGGGCTGATCATGTGCTGCTAGCTAGGGCATTGTCACTGTCCCTTGTCTTTGCCATTCATGATTAGCCTTTAAACCTTTAAATGAAAAGCCAGGTGGCTGGCTATCAGTCCTGCCAGCAGATGTACTAAAGAAATTCTGAACCTAAGAGATAACTCGACTTACAAGAAAATTTTCTGATGACATGACAGCCACTTTTCATTTGAAGAAACTAATGTGAGATCGATATATATATATATATATATATATGTATATATATATATATATATATACACACACATATATTCGCTAAGAAAATCAGAATTGCTATCTACTCATATATCTATCTATCTATATATGTATATATATATATATATATATGTGTGTGTGTGTGTGTGTGTGTGTATTTTCTACCTACCGCAATATCTAATACAATAATCAGTAATAAAATCGCTGCAAGCGCACTACCTGGTCTAACCAGCTGAAATAAAATACTTTCTAATGGTTTGTTATGATCCAGACACATGAGAGATATAACAGTGAAACAGCTTGAATACCAGTGCCAGAAACCATGAGAGAGAGAGAGAGAGAGAGAGAGAGAGAGAGAGAGAGAGAGAGAACTTGTTTGGGGAAAAACCCTGCCCACGCTACCTAAAGGTGGAAAAATGTTCGGCTATTTTCTTAGTGTTTCGTTTTGTATTAGAGTCAACGTCCAGCACGCGACCGAAACGCCCTCTGATCAATGGCCTTAGGGAATGAACATTAAAATAAGACAAACCTCACCAGTTAAATTCGAAATACGATCAAAGTGAAGGTGAAAGTGAGGGAGAGAAAGATGGCGGCAGTGGGACCTGAGGAGTGGTTCGGTGCCTCTGATTACGGAAGTTCTATTTGCTTCCTTTTTTTTTTTCTATTGTTTCACTGTACCAGTTATGCAACTTGGACAGATGAGGCGTTATGTCTACAGACGCCAGGGGAGAGAGAGAGAGAGAGAGAGAGAGAGAGAGAGAGATATTCAAGCAACTTGAACGGATGAAACATTATATTATCAGGTGACCTACAGACGCCGAATCCGAATGTGATGTATATATATATATATATATATATATATATATATATATATATATATATATATATATATATATATATATATATATACACGAGAGAGAGAGAGAGAGAGAGAGAGAGAGAGAGAGAGAGAGAGAGAGAGAGAGAGATTCAAGCAACTTGAACGGATGAGACATTATATTATCAGGTGACCTACAGACGCCGAATCCGAATGTGATATGTGTATATATATATATATATATATATATATATATATATATATATATATATATATATATATATATATATATATATATATATATACATATATATATATATGAGAGAGAGAGAGAGAGAGAGAGAGAGAGAGAGAGATTCAAGCAACTTGAACGGATGAGACATTGTATTATCAGGTGACCTACAGACGCCGAATCCGAATGTGATATGTGTGTGTATATATATATATATATATATATATATATATATATATATATATATATATATATATATATATATATATATATACATATATATATATATATGAGAGAGAGAGAGAGAGAGAGAGAGAGAGAGAGAGAGAGAGATTCCCACTCATTCTGTAAGGATACTAAACGGTATAAGGCATCGGATACCTTTAGTATACCTATGGCATAGTCAAACCTAAACCTTGTCCCCATTCTGCCCCTACACACCTCCTGGCTAACGAACGCCAAAAACTTTCTCTGTCTTGGACGAAGCTCCGCCTAGAAAGAGAAGTACCGGTGAGGGTCTGAGTCTCTCCCGGGTAAAAGTACTTAATCGAGGAAGAACAAGAAGAAGAAAACCCAAGGACACCAGGCCTTAACCCCTATTTTAAAAGCCCTCCGCGTTATTGCCTTTCTAGTATCACCATCTTTTCACGCATAAGAAATACCACCAGACTTTTGGTCATCTGGCAAGTTGAGTGGTTAAACAACCCATATAGTTTCTTCTCTTTTTTTTCTTTTTTGCTTTTCTCTGGAGAGTATGAACTCATTTATTTTTATTTATTTTTTTGCCTTTAGTCTGACTTTTCCCCCAACTGATGAAGGGTGACAAAAAAAAATAACATCTTCTATCTACATCAATTACATGTAATCCTCAAATAAAGAAAGAAGCTTAGCCTATCTTTAAAACCTCCATCTACCAAGGCACTTCCCCCAATTTTGTGGGGTAGTCAGCATAAAAAAGAACAAACGGGGACTTTTCATCTCTTAGCTCCTCCCAGCCTGACGAAGGGTTTAAATGTTCTTTATAGGTAGAAGGTTAAAAGACACCAGCCACCCGTTGACATACTACTGCTGGAAAGTCATTTTGGTCCTTTGACTGGCCAGATAGTACTATAGTGAATCCTTCTCTCTGGTTACGGTTCACTTTCCCTTTGCCTACACATACATCAAATAGTCTGGCCTATTCTTTCCACATTCTCCTGTGTCTGCATTCACCGGACAATGCTAAGATTACCAAACAATTCTTCTTCGTTCATGGGGTTAAATATTGCACTGTAATTGTTCAGTGGCTACTCTCCTCATGGTAAGGGTAGAAGAAACTCTTTAGGTATGGTAAGCAGCTCTTCTAGGAGGACACTCCAAAATAAAACCATTGTTCTCTGGTCTTGAGTAGTGCCATAGCTTCTGTACCATGGTCTTCTACTGTCTTTGGTTTGAGTTCTCTTGCTTGAGGGTGCACTCTTGCTCACTATTCTATTTAATTTCTCTTCCTTAAGTTGTTTTTTTTTGAAGTTTTAATAGTTTATATATGACAGATTTATTTTAATATTGTTACTCTTCTAAGATATTTTATTTTAACGGTTCCTTGTAGTTTATCTATTTTCTTATTTCCTTTCCTCACTGGGCAAGGCTATTTTTCTTGTTGGAGCCCTTGGGCTTATAGCATCATGCTTTTCCAACTAGGGTTGTAGCTTAGCAAATAATGATAATAATAATAATAATAATAATAATAGAACATGTCAAACACAATGTTAAGTAAAGTCGATGTAAAAAAAATGATTTATGCAATTCTAGCCAAAATAATCATAAATGTGACTACAGGAAATTCAACCAAACCCATTAACTTGCAAAACAACTAGACCAATAATTATCATTGTTATCCGTATGCAACTATTTGACTAAGAGAGAATAGGTCTCCTCTCTAGGCTAATGAATTTTTTCTTATTTACAAAACGAAGGGTACGAATATAATGCCATAATACCAAATAAGATGAGTTCCTAGAAAAGAGGTCAAAACTTTAAGGTCATCTACTGGTTACCTAATAGATCAACTTCTTGTTCGAACTCTTGAGTTTACCTTCTACAGGAAGAAGACACATTGAAGCACATTTCGTCCAAAGCCGGTGCTGTGGACACACAACCCCTCGACAACAGTTCGGAGGGCAGTTGCAAAACCCAGTCGACTAATCCAAAATAACCGAACCAAAAGATACCTACGACTTGGTATCTTTTAGATTGCTGTCTCTAGACTTCTAGGGGCCGACAGTCTCCCAAACACATGATTAGCAAATTAGTCACGTCAAGAAGAGTAACAAAGAAAGGCGTTTGGAGTATCTCCGATCTAAATCATTAAATCAGAGGGGAAAATACAAACGTAAAAAGTAAACGTTAGATTTATTGCAGGTGGAGAAAACAAGAAACAAAAAATAACAATAACATAAATACTTTCTAACAACACCCAATCAATTGAGATACCCAATTCGTCCCAAGTAACCCATCTCCAGTCCACAAATCTATCTCACCATACGAAAGTCACAGTCCCCGTGAGTTTGTGAGTGTGTTCGCACGTGCGTACATGCTTTCGCGGGACCCCTCCTGCTCACTTCTTATCAGTAGCTCTGTGTGACCCAAGAAGAGAAGAGAGAGGGATACAAGTATTAAGTCAGTGCCGCTCGGGAAAGGAAGGTGTTAGGACTCAACTGCGCGCCAACGGTCGATGATTGCAACCCCATCTGTTGGTGATTTCTGAACTATCAAACGTCAACAATGAAGGTAAGGAAAACTTGGTGCATTGTAGTTGTTTAAGGATTTCGTAGCTGGTGTATTCCTCTGGTGTTAAATTAATGTGATGTGATTTCTCTAATTATATTTGGCATCTCAAACCTAATACTTTAATCAGTTCGTTTGAATTTTACGAAATCATTTCATGTATTAGTCGGATATACAAGAACACACACACACACACACACACACATATATATATATATATATATATATATTAGTGTATGTGTGAAACTGTATTCACAAGTATGTTACAAGTGCAAACAACAATTCATCCTTGAAGCAAAAACCAAAATAAAACTAAAAAATAAAAACCAGCCTATTTACGAATTACTTGCATTTTTTTTAATTTAGTAATGGGAAAAAAATCATAAACCGAAACATGGAAAAACAATACAATTGTAAAAGTCTCCCAGTATTGAGTTGAGTCTTGAGGGATGTTAATAATAATAATAAAAAAGAAAAATGAATTGGCATTCCAATTCTAGCTAACATCGCGCCATAATAATATAGAAGATATGGAAATAATAAAAAATCATATTAAATATTAAAATGACCAAAGATAACGATGGAAAGTATATGTGTAAATGTTTATTATTCCTGAATATAAAGAGAAGCAAAATGGAAAGCGAAGTCTCATCGTGAAATGCATAAGATTGTTTGCGTGCAAAGACCAGAAGAAGCAGATGCAAATTTAATAACCGGGGGGGGGGGGCGGAGATAATGTAAATGTTAATTCACTTCATAGGAACAATGAATAAACGAACACAAACAAGGTTCCTTTATAATGATCGGGTATGATTAGTGAAAGATGTACATGGAATAAGTAATATAATTAGTGTATAACATAAATGGAAAAGTGAAATAAATGTAAAACTTACATAGAAACAACAGCATTTATTTATGCAGTCAGTCTTGCATGCAATAGGGAGAGAACATACGAGTATGATTACTGAAAGATATACATTAATAAGTAATATAATTAGTGTATAACATAAATGGAAAAGTGAAATAAATGTAAAATTTACATAGAAACAACAGCATTTATTTATGCAATCAGTCTTGCATGCAGGAGGGAAAGGAGGTAAATCATAAACTATTTAGCAATATAAAAACACTAAGTATTTGAGACCGGACACGCAGTTCAGATACATCAGTAAATTTATTCTTAAAAATGAAATATAATTCAAACTTTGCAACAATTTTTTGTCGTAATTTACATAGTGATGTGTAATGAACTTATGTAATTGAATACAAAAAAATCTGAAAATAATAAACTGAACATTTTAATTCCAAATTAAAAACGGGAGAATAGCTACTAAAAGGAGGAATGAACAAATCATAATACCAAAATAAACAATGCAATGTTTCAGGAGTAAACCGGTGATTATGTTACAGAAATATATACAGTAATCTATTTCTATTTGCTTGATAAACCTAATAATTCCTGATAATAATCTACATGCATTTCATGTAATTCAGTAACATAATCTCTTTTTGCAAATTACACATACCTTGTGTTTCTCTCTCTCTCTCTCTCTCTCTCTCTCTCTCTCTCTCATACCAGTCAAGAGAAACCTATGTATACTTTCTTCATGCTACTGACAACACCCAGTCATGGAGGAGAAAGGATGCCAAATCATCAATAACGTGTTCAGTTTTTTCCTTGAAAGGGAACGGGTTTCTTGCATGTGATAAGAAGGTATTTTTTACCTTTCGAGACATTCTTCTGTGAAAAGATTAAATATCAAGAACGTTTGTTTTCAATCTGGTTTTTTTTTTTTTTTATCAGAGAGCAATAGGTACAGTCTTCCCATGAAAAAGGGTAATTTCAAAAAAGGGCTTATAACTTGTGCCTGCCATTTTGGCATTATTTTTAAGAGTGCAGATCCCAACACAAACGTGTACATTCATACGTTCACATGTGCTAAACTGGTGTATTGACGTACCGCACACACGCGCAACAAACTATATATATATATATATATATATATACATGTATGTATATATATATATACACATATTTTATATATATATATATATATATATACATATATATATGTTCATGTCTGTATACAGTACATGTATATATGATTATACAGTACACGCATAGGCCTCTGTTAGTGTGTGTGTGAGTGTGTGTATGTATGTATGTGTATATGTATGTGTGTGTATGTATACACTCACACATACATACATATATACTTGTTTGATAAAACCAATTCCACAAAGTGAATCATCCAGCGTTATGGCATAAAATTATTTCCGTGTGTTACTTAGAACCCAGATCAGGAAGAAGAAACAACTCGACATTGCTCAACTTTCTCTCTTAAAACCTCTGTTACGCCACTTCCAACGCAAAACAGTCCAATTAAGCTCTCCTTTTTATATTTCGTTACGCATACCGGTATATGCGTTATTGCGTAATGTTCTTCAATGGACGTGTCGTTATCAATTGCTACAGAGAACTCAATTTAGGTGTAGAATAAAGAAATAATTACATCAAGTATCTGATACTTATGGCTATTCGATCATTAGCTATGTAAGAAAAGCAAATAATGTCTCCATATAACAGCTCCATTATTTCAAGAAAAAATTCCAGCGACCATTCGCATATTTCTGGACTACGTCTGGAAATAAACCCTCAAAATATGATACAACATCTCTGTAAATCATGTGGAATGACATGAATTACCTACCAGTGAATCATCCAAGCGAATGAAACGGCAAAACGAAGAGAAGTGAAAATAAACATTCCAGGCCAATTATCACTTCCCCAAAGGAAAGTGAGGCTAACGGAGAGTTTACAATGCGTCACGTCCAGCCCCCTTAATATGGAAGTGAAACCAGGAAAAAATTGCCAATTCAATCTTCATAAAGGTAAAATAAATAACAAGTAGGCATTCGTAAGATTTAAAAGCATTTAATTCTTAATAAAGATAAATGAAATAAGTAAATATATTATGACACCTTCTATTCCTAATATGTAAAAACCAAAATTTTCGCCAAACTAATTGTGAATAACGTGAATAACGATGGAGCTCAAACGAAAATGTAAACATCACCAGTCACCTTCAATTCCATAAAACGAAAGTGAAAAAAATCATTAGGTAATAACTACCCATCTATTTCCGGATGACGAAAGTAAAAGAAGGGAAGAGGCGCGTCAATTATCACCTTCAAGTTGAACAGTTCTCAAATAACAACGTGAGAACACATGACTCATCACCTTTCGATTGAAAGTGGAAAACAAAGCGGTCACAAATGATCACCCCCGATAACCAAAGACGAATTTGAAACGGAAGACGGGTTCCGGATCCACCACTTCCATGATAATCAGTTATTTAACATACAGCAGAATAAAAAGAACCTAAGAATCTATCTATCTATCTATCTATTTATCTCTCAATATACATGTATATACTGCTTATACATACGTACGCATATGCATATATATATATATATATATATACACACACACATATATATACTGTATATATACACAGTATATATATATATATATACAGAGAGAGAGAGAGAGAGAGAGAGAGAGAGAGAGAGAGAGAGAGAATTAAGTCTCAGTTTTTTTTCTGAGACCTATATATCCTGAGGAATTGTTTTAATTTATTTATCTTTCTGTGTTTTACTTCAGCAGCTAACTATCATCTTAAGTCGCTGAACTGAAATCAACTCTTTGTACACTTTGTTTATGAGTTTATTTATCTATTTAACATTGTTATTAATTTTGATAAAATATATTTTTTCTCCTTATTCTCTCTTGAAGTTAATATTTTACTTTTCCATTTCTCCTCCGCAATAAGTTGTTTTTATTTCTTTGGGTCACTTGGCGTGTAGCATTTTGCTTTGCCTACTGGAGTTAATAATAATAATAATAATAATAATAATAATAATAATAATAATAATAATAATAATAATAATAATATCCATACATAAAATGTAAAATATAACACACACATTATATATATATACATACACACATATATATAATATATATATATATGTATGTATATATATATGATATATATGTGTGTGTATATATATATATATATATATATACATATATATACATATATAAGATATAAATTACCAATGAGGTCGGTTGTTTCCACTCTATCAGTAGCTCTTTGAATTGTGACTGATAATAAGAATAAAACCCGAATATTTCAAGCAGACAATAAAATAATATTGATCCAAGTCACAACCGTGTCAAGCAAACGCAGTTCTAGTTCCCAAGGAAAAAAGCAAACAAACTTGACAGATGACTTTGTACGTGGGTGATACCTCATATTGCTTTCTCTTCCAATTTCTTAGACCAGGTCATGAATTGGTTGTCATGAGTCATTTTGGTCAACATTTGCTGGCCGAAAGGTTTGGGACTGTAATATTTTGTATTTTAATGAAACTGTATTAATTTCTACTGTATACAGTATGTGTTTTAATACAAAGGCAAATATATTTGCATGAATGCATAATATCATACATACACACATATTGTATACTTATATACAGTATATATAGCCTTATAAAAAATGTATACATACATACATACTGTTTATATGCATTTTGTATACTGAATATACAGTACATATAGGCGTATAAACACGTGTGTGTACATATATGATTCCTTACATAAATGCATACGTACGTACACACACACATATATATATATACACACACACACACACACACACATATATATATATATATATATATACACACACACACTCGGGCACACTATTCTATCTTATTTCTCTTCCTCTTATTTTGTTAAAGTTTTTATAGTTTATATAGGAGACATCTATTTTAATCTCGATGCTCTTCTTAAAATATTTTATTTTTCTTTGTTTCCTTTCCTTACTGGGCTATTTTCCCTGATGGAGCCCCTGGGCTTATAGCATCCTCCCTTTCCAATTAGGGTTGTAACTTGGCAAGTAATAATAAATATATATATATATATATATATATATAAATATATATATATATATATATATATAATTATATATATATATATATATATATATACAGTATATATATATATATTGCAATATAACTAATTGTAAAAAAAAACATTCACCTTATTATCCAATCAAAGCATAACCCATTTCCTATAAGAATATGTGGGAAGAAGTGTCTTAGTGGGAGTTACGAGGATTCCTAGAGAAAGAAAGAAACAAATTCGTAAAACGGAGAAGGAAAGAAATTCGTAACGGTCCTGAGCAGCGTCTGAGGTAATATAAGATAAAAATTATCATAATAAATAAGACAGGTGTGACAGTTGAATAATCTGTTCCCTCTCATTAATAAAAGGGTTAGGGAAAACAACTAACCAGGTACCTGGCTGTCATAGGGCTGGCTTAATCTAAAGCAATCATCTTCAACACATTTACAAAACGTTACCTTAAAGTAATATGTAATATATATATATATATATATATACATATATATATATATATACACATATATTCATACATATAATATATATATATATATATATATATATACATATAAATATATATGTATATATATGTGTATATATATATATATATATATACGTATACTATCAAACATAAACAATCGTATACAATAAAAATATGAAAATTTATTCATCACAAACAATTGCGTTCTTTGCAAAATCTTATAAAATTGTCAATCGTCATTTCTTTCTCTTAAATAACATCAAATTATGCAAGCATGTTATGAAAACAGTTTCTATATTTGATAAAACTTAATATTTGACTTTATCCTTACATCACATATTATGCATATACCTGCATCAATGATACATCGCTTTGATGAACAATAACCAAGTTAATTTATCAATTTTTATCATAAGGTTGAAGTGAACGAGTGACGCCTTAGGGTACAATGGCTCCAAATCTTGTTAATTATATAATAATGTCAATAGGATAATTATAGCAATTATAAAGATAAAAATAATTCTTTTCAAATTCCCTACATCCGGCTGACCCAGAGTACAGTAAATCATAAAAGTAAAATACAGGTATGAAGTCATTACATCATCCCTCCTTAACATAACCTAACCTAACTTAGGACGCCGAGTCCTCCCTAGGAGATGAGGGAGGGGTACATCGACTTCGGTTCCCCCCCCCCCCCCCCTCTTAATACACTTAACGTCATTAAATGGTATGAAAACAAGGAGGAATTTTTAATATAAACTCCCACAAAATGTCGGTATGATGAAAGAACAAAACCAATTGCAGTATCCAATACATGCAATTAGGAAATCAGAATTTCAACAACAGTATTCATGAGCGCAATGAGGAAACAACGCCCACAATATCTAAACAAATAAGCAAAACAAAAGAATAACAATTGCTGTAACCGGAAAGTCGAAATCACGAGTAGAAATTAACCGGATACCCGCCCAGCCCTAAAGCGGATCGTTTTAAAACAAAATCACTTAAGCAGATGAGAAATAATGAATGATAAAGAAGAATTAAGCTAAGGGTTTATGAAGGGTTACTAGCGAAGGACTGGATTTCTAATGTCAGAAGTTCAACAGGTTGCTCAACTCACCAGGTTTCTGCAACTGGAAACGTTGAAAGAATTTCCTCATTAATTCGCACGATGAAGAATAAAAATAGGTTATCAACGATGTGTTATTATTATTGATAGAACTAATACTATTATAATGGTTGTTATAGCTGCACTTCATTTTTAGTATCATCATTAAGGTATTATCAGTTCTTCCACACCCAGGCGATTCTTTCTCTACCTTCAAGTCAGTCTAATTATATTGACAAACTGATTCGTTAACTCAAATCTATTCTTAGGAGAGAGAGAGAGAGAGAGAGAGAGAGAGAGAGAGAGAGAGAGAGATCCAATTAAATGGGCATCACGTTCTACGAGGTCACATTTAAAACAGGGCGTGCTTCGGCCACAAATAATAAAAAATCAATTAGTTTTGGGTTCACTGACGCAGTCGGCTAAGTGATACAGGAAACCAGCAAACATCAACGCTTTTTTTTCCTTTTTCTTTTAGTTGATCAGTCATTGACCTGAAAGTTCGCTGCTTAGACCCCACTCGAAAATATCAACATGTGCGTAACCTGTTTCAAAGTTCAACTACTGCATTTGATCATGTTAATTAGAAAGTCTAATTCTCTCTCTCTCTCTCTCTCTCTCTCTCTCTCTCTCTCCTAAAAAAACTGGAAATAAAATTGAAATGCATGCATATAGAAATATGGTACACACACACACACACACACACATATATATATATATATATATACATGTATATATACATACACACACTATATATATATATATATATATACATATATATATATATATGTATATATATATATATATATATAGAGGGTGTGTGTGTGTGATAGTGTGAAAGAACTGCTCAGTGGTCCGTATAATCTTCAAATGTGGTACACTATAGTTTTGTGTATTATTAAAGCTAATCACATTTGCGATAGACATCATTTTGTTGAAATAATAATAATAATGATAATAATAATAATAATAATAACAACAACAACAATAATAATAATAATAATAATAATCATCATCATCATCATATAGTCGTACAGACCTCTCGTATCTTACAAGCTAAGATAAAAGATAGAAATTAGGCTGGCAAATTCTAAGAAAACATTAAGCCGGTGATAAAGGAAGTTCCTAATTGTTACTTTGAGACAACCCCGAGGCGAAATAATGAAAATTATCTCCCTCTTTGGTAGATTATATGGCGTGTGGTATGCGCTATTGTAGAGGGAGGTGGAAAACTTCAAAGATGTTTATTAAGAGAAGGGTTGGTGACCGTCATCCGTAGGTCCGTCTGAGAGAGAGAGAGAGAGAGAGAGAGAGAGAGAGAGAGAGAGAGTGAGAGAGAGAGAATCTTCATCATTAAAAACTATTATATTTTTTTACTTCTATCATCAGTATCACTAGAATAAAATAAAATGAAAATGAAAAATTAAAGCTTTGTTTCTCAAATTATCAAGAAATGGTCCTTTGCTCGCGTTGGCAAGTCTGGACACAGTAACAGAGAAAAGTGCAATTATGAAATCAATTTCAATATTTAACAATCATAATGAAAGGATTAGAGCCAGATGCTAGCCCCTATGAGAAAATGCTTGTATACTGCAGATAATGTTGGCTATAGTGATCAAGAAATTAAAAAAAGTATTGACAGGGTATCACACTTACATTAGATACGAGCTCATCAGGTTTTATTATGTATACATATAGTATATCCTAAATAAAAAGATAAAAGACATACAAATTTCCCCATTTTAGCCATTATGCAACAACAATATACTTAATTAACTAAGAATTTTATTCCGTTGTATAACTCTTACTTTCGACCGCCGTAAACTGTAAAATTTGCATAGCTACAAGGTTATGTTGCCCCTAACGCCATCTGTGTGTTTGTGAGTTTAACTGGCTTCTAAAGTCATCTGTGTGTCTGTGTGCATTTATACACAATATTTGCATTAAAATGACGAGAAGTTCCATCAATATTAAGAGAGTATTTAATACTAAATAAATAGATATTATGCAAAATTTTGCTCCTGGAATTATGACAATCATAAAACAACCTCTTAACAAATGGAAAAAAAAGAAGAAAAAAAATGTATGTAAGACAAAATACACATATTTTCTATTTGACGAAAAAAAAATACAAATGAAAACAAAACAATAGTTATATGACAGTTAAGAAGAAAAACAACAATAATTATGCGGTAGTCAAGAAGAAAGACTAGCTATAAATAAATCACATCCTACAAGGACAAAACCCTTAAATACTATGGGAAATGTTACGTTTCCCATTCATAACGCTAATTACATGTAAATTCAAATATATCCAATTGATATTAAAATTTTTCTACTCATTAAAAATCCTTTTGTTTCATGCGTCTATACTGGTTTCCTCATAGTTCTGCTTCCAGGATGATAACTCGTCAAAACCTTCACAATAATCCAAACTAAATTTATATTGTGCATGATTGAAGTTATTTGGAAAAATACAATTATTGCACTAAATTAATAATCAAATATGAATCTAAATAAGATATGGTAAACGAATTCCCTCTTACTTGCAATCAATCCTCTAGCAGGAAATACAGTTTTTTTCAAAATTACGATCTACAAATTCTGTAATACTCGAGTAAAAATTTAACGACGTAATAACTCATGAATTGTACTGATGTTCAACAACTGTCCAGGACTTGACTTTACATTTTACTCTACTACTTATTCTTATTCTCCACTCAGTTAAATATTTGTTACAAGTTCCAATAACAGAATATTTACAATTACCGGGTTTAAGATCACCGCTAATTTATAGTTCCTAGTCAAAAGATGATAGGCACAGCACCTCATCCAATGCCACTAATACGAATCAGCATTCAACGAAATGTTGGAATAAATATCTCTCCAGTAATTGAGGTTTAGTCAATTAGTTTCCAACACAAATTGACACCAAAAAGGGATGTAAATTATAAGATAACTATTATATTTAGAGTAAAAAATCTCTCAAGTTATACGGAAAATAACATACTTAGAATAAAATTCATTCAAAGTTGTTGAGCTATTTATTCTCCTCGAATTCGAACAATTGAACATTCGGAGAAAATGTTAACGACGGAAATAGTACGAAATGCAAGTGACTTGACCGTTTATAACAATTATTAAACAAACACCGAAGAATAAGTATAAAGAATGGCACATATTTACTCAAATCAAGATAAAAGCAAGAACATAGGGAAACAGATATTAGGCAATAGATCAAACAGACTAATCATTTAGGAGAAAAATCTAAACAGATAAAGACCAAAAGTCTATCTGAAAGAAAACTGGAAAGGAGAAAGCGCGAAAACGGTAACAAATACTTACGCGTGACGAAGGCCCAATCTTACCTGCGAAGAAGAATAATCATTAATTCATTTCTAATGAAACCACAAGTTATACAAAATTATGTTTCTGGTAAAAATATGATATAGAAAACCATTCCAACATTCATCCTAAGATCCAAGGATTTTTCTTTAATAATATATATTTTTACATTAACACACTTATTTCATACAATTACGTTCAAAAAATATTAACAGTAATATATATATATATATATATAAAGGGTGTGTATGTGAATGCACACGCGTGCGTTTATATATAGGCTATACACATTATATATATATATATATATACACATACACACACACACACACACATATATATATATATATATACAGTATATATATATATATATATATGTATATATATATATATACACAAAAATATTTTCCTTTTAAGTAATTCTCTTCATGATAAGTTCCATATTTATTCAACAGTATTCAAACAATCCATTTCATTCCGGGTCATTTCCACCCTCTAAAACACTTGACTTATATATAGTAAAAAATAAAAAGATAAGAATAATCCAAACTCGAAGACAGATTTTCATGTGACAATACAAATTGTCGATAAATTCCTGGCTGTTAAAAAGGTGTTTAAAAAACCGATGGTCGTTTCAGATTTTGGAATACCAATATATTATTACTTTATATGAACAAACAAATTATATAAAATTATAAAAACACAAATATTCAATGACATATCCGATTTTCATTTATTGAAATTTCGTTTGGTATATCTATCGAAACAATTTTAAGGATATATTTGTAATTAATTATTATCTAAAATCAAATGTCAACAAAACTGATCGGTGCGACACTTAAGATTTCACATGACATTGCAATTTTTGAATTATTTCTTACTTATCTTACTAACAAACAAGCATATGGTAACGAACTTTTAAGTATATTATCTAAGCTAAATCATTGTCCGCTTACGCTTCCCTATCATCTTACAACGGTACAATGAAGAACAGAGGGCAAAGAAACTAAAATCTATTCTGGAGATGGAAGGGATAAGTTTAAGCATTTAATCGACTGAATCTATATCAGAAAACTCAAGATTTTCAATAGCGTGAATTGTCCGAGAAGACAAGAACTTATTTGCTTTATAAATATCTTATCGAAAAGGAAAATCATTTCAAAATGTTCTGCTTTGTTACAAGATATTTATGATTTGCCTACTTTAGTCTATATGTGTTCGTTTCATATCTTCATGGTATCTTCAAAATAAAAACTGATGAGACCAAATAGACCGTGATACTGGCTAATAAACAGGCGGTTGCTATATCAACAGAAAATCGATTATACCATTGTTTTGTCTCACCATGAAGAAATGTCAAAATTTGCAAAGAATAATAGTGACGATGATTTTTAAGGCTACCAAAATATTAATCAATAAATCAGCTGATATTTTATGAACACATCTTGGAGAGAGCTTGATACTGTGCCAAACGAAATAGGGATATTCTTAACATTTATTCCAGGGTTTAGACGTCCCAAAATGATTAACAACTCTTCCTAAGGATCAAACCCAACAGATTAAATAAAAATAAATATAAGTACATACAAACTAAATAAAAACTCATTCTATCATATATGCTTAAATAGTTACTTTGATACTGAATAAAAAATTAAGCAATACAGAAAAAAAATCTTAAAAAACACATTAACTACTTTTCCCACAAGATCCTCTTTCAATTCTCTACTCTCTTTGTCGTTGCCCTTTGTGATACTTAAAACCAGTCATCACCGGTTCTGGTATTCAGAAAGAAGATAGCGTATCCCGGTATCATTCCCGACTTCGATTATATTCCTTGATATAACTAATTAATTTTTCTTTGGTAATTTCACGGTTTTTATACTTTGCTTTCTTGCATACACACATCGTATATATATGTATGTATATATATATACATATATATATATATATATATATATGCATATATATATATATATATATATATTGTGGGTATGGACATGAGCAGTACAAATATACAGTTTAATACTAATTACTTTTTATATAAAATTAAAGGATGTTATTTCCTCCATTTAATTGTTTGTACGCCAATTTTACAAACCACAACATTGATATATATTTATCTTTAATCCTATTTGTCATTACAAGAAGAGGAATTAAATTGCTAAAGTTCATATATCTGATTGTAAAAAAATGGAACAAATTAGTTTCACCTAACATCTGTTATCAAATAGAAATGTTCACCCGTGTTTTTTTTTTTTTTTTTTTTTTTTTTTGCTAATGTAAAGGCACCAAAAAATCACTAATGCAGCTGCCGCACTCTCGGGAAAAGAGAGCCAGTGAAAGAAGGGCAGAGCCAGAGTGGCATCCGTTTAATGAAAGTCATCCTGGTCTCTGCTGCTATGTTATTTTGAAGAACAAATCTCGCCTGTATAATAAAGAAAAAGTGTCCATATATATATATATATATATATATACATTATATATATATATATATATATAAATATATATATATATATGTATATGCATACATATATATATATATATATATATAAATATATATATATATATATATATCCATCCTGTCACGCAATGGGGGATAGTGAATAGTCACACCCTGGTAAGAGCGGGTACTCAGAGAGGTACACTCGGAAACCACACTCACCCACAATCTGCCGAACCAAGGTGTTGCACTTAGAAAAGAAGGGGTGGTGATAAGGGTTGAATATGTGTGTGTGTTCGCTTGAGTGTGCTTATCTCTCTAAATATTTAGACGTCCTTATTGACGGCTCTGGTACACTAATTACGTCTAATGGCTACCAAAGAGTTCTCTGAATTAACGATAAGTGTGCTACTCCAAACGTTACTCGTCCGACTTGCGTAGATAACCTATCTTTCAGTTCTAATTACGGTAGGTAGTGCATAGGCAGAAATGCACCTGGTTCATGAAAGACTGAATATTCACTAAATATTTTCAGTAATAAAGTAGCCGTGGTTTGTACTGAATCAGAAAATTCTGTTCTGAAATATAGCTAACATGGGCGCCTTCATAGTCCATCACAGTAATTTATATATATATATATATATATATATACACATATATATATATATATATATATTATATAAATATAAATATATGTATATAAATACATATATATATATATATATATATACACACAAAGAGTGAAATTCAAGAACTTCATTAACACGCACACACACAAAAAAAAATACAGATAATAATATTTCTTTTTCTTTTCGAACAAGAAAGTTAGAGAAACTTCAAAACTACTTTTTCCTAATAAGAGGAGGATAAAAACTCGTCCAATCTTTCTAAACAAGATTTGGAATTTTTAAAATAAGCACAAAAAAAGGAAAGAAAGTGGTAGATTATGAAAATGAAAATACGATTCAAGAAAAAAGTAAATGTCTTGATAGTGTCAGTGAAAGTAGGGCAATATCTTGAAAGAGAGAGAGAGAGAGAGAGAGAGAGAGAGAGAGAGAGAGAGAGAGCATATAAAATTCAAATCATGTAATATCATTAGGTAACAATCCTTTTTCGATATAAATTTTCATTAATTGGTGTAAATCAACATTTATGAAGAACCGGTGCACCTTTAAATACTATACATCTGTATTTGACATTCTTGCCTATTCAACTTGCATGAGAGAGAGAGAGAGAGAGAGAGAGAGAGAGAGAGAGAGAGTCGCAACACCCAGGTTCTAATTTCAACCCATTTATTAACCGTAGAGCGAAAATAAACTTGTTAAGAGAGCGTTATAAAATAATTGTCAAAGAAGTGATAGCTTTCTTCTTGCTCTTGGCAGTGTGCCGTCATATTCCTCTCTCTCTCTCTCTCTCTCTCTCTCTCTCTCTCTCTCCTAAGGTACGCGAGTAGGTAGGTTCAGGTTGAGCAATGTGGTCGCACACAGTGGCCAGCAGCCTTAGGACGCTTCGATGAAAGTGAATCTGATCCCAAGGAGAAAGAGGTACGAGAAAGGGAGGAACAGAGGGTGAGAAATCGGGGAGGGTAAAAAGGAGGGAGTGAGGGTGAAAGGAGAACACGGAGAAAGGATGGCAGCGAAGCACACTAGGAATAATATTAAGGCTGTAATGAATGTGCCATTTCTGGTAGGATGTTGTCGAGATAATACATTATCATAGGGTATTGTGCTGGGCTACAGTTCTTTGACGGGCTTACTATTTGTTTGGGTCTATAACGCATTTTATGTATTACCAATATTCAAATTTCCTCTAAGAGCTTATCTAGGCTACAACTAAAAGGGGGGGGGGGGTTACAATCACCTATTGCTGCTATACTAGTGTACGTGACCCGTTATATAATCATGGCTAAATATCTAGATATGAGATGCACACACAGCCCTTTCACCAGGGTATGACTACTCCTTCTTCCCCGACCCGAAGGTACGGGAAGAGTTCAACGTGACCTGATATATATATATATATATATATATGGATAAATATCAACACAACATCGTGTTCAAATAGAAATAAATTTCTACCTCATACTTGGGATCGAACGCTAGCCCCTTCTAATGAAAGGCCAGGTCGAAACCAACCATGCCACGAGAGGCCATAAAAGAAATTCGGAACCTGACGCTACCTAGCTGTCCGAGGATTTACCTGGCGAGACATCAGTTTCTTACCAGCGAGTTTTACCCGATTTCCCCGTCCCACCACGTGACACAATTGGTAGTAATTCATTCAAATTATCCCTAATGACTCAATATGGATAAATATCAACACAACATCGTGTTCAAATAGAAAATATATATATATATATATATATATATATATATAATATATATATATATATATATATATATACATATATATATATATATATATATATCCAGACACTTGCTCTTTATTGTCTAGGTTAGATAACCCTTTGGCCTTCCTGCCCTGAGAAAGGCAGGTAAATTACCTCAAAGCCTGTTTCACTGAACAACAATTTTTGTCAAAAGAGCAAGTCATCAAAGTTAATATTTGTACTGAGACAGCAGGAAACAAACAACTGAATAATCCTGCCGAAATGAACTATATTTGAGATTTTTTCCGAGCGTCATATATTATATCATTTTTTTTTTCATTGTTAACTAATTAAAAATTTTACATCTCAAATTAATTATCACTGCGCCATAGAAAAATAAAATTATTTGGTGTAATCATGTACAGTACATGAAATTTTTTTTCTCCAATTTTCAAGGATTTGATTCAGCAGGAGTCGTGTGGAGTAACGGTTTTCCATCCTATTTTTATAAAGTTGAATAATAATAATAATTACCAAAACTCTGTTTTGGGGGGACAAGTGAGCACTGGGCTTTTTCAAAATGTGATACTACTAAGAAAGGCAATAAGTAATGGCATTAAAAACCTCAATATACTTAAACTACTCTATGAAAACCAACATACTACACAATGTTATCTTGAAATTTACGTTTTTTGCAGGTGACGTGGGTGTTATGGATGACATCCGTGTGGGTATCAACGAACGCTGGACCTGTGCCACAGTGTAAGTACAAGTTAAAAAACTTTGTTCGTTAGCAATAATAAGGTTAACTGACCTTCTGAAATTAATCTTCTTCTGATATTTGCACCTGTTACTTTTCAACGGATGTTATAATACAATGCATGTTTAACTGCAAGAAAATAATTTGTACGCAGAAAATCCGCATATGAAATACTTATGCCTACATTTCCGAATAAGATTCAACATGGAAATTCAGTGTTAGCTCTCTCTCTCTCTCTCTCTCTCTCTCTCTCTCTCTCTCTCTCTCTCTCTCTCTCTCTCTCTCTATATATATATATATATATATATATATATATATATATATATATATATGTGTGTGTGTGTGTGTGTGTGTGTGTGTGTTTGTGTGTATACACTTCATCCCTTGAAGGATGAAGTGGCTGAATATGTTCTGCTGGTGTTTATAAGAGAGGTTCCTAGGTACCAACCATACCCAATCAATGTTCAAGTGATTAAGTCTGTGTCGGATACATCTGACATGTTTCTTAGTGGTCATCCAACCAACTACTAGTCAGATCCGGTGTTGTTATTGTTAACGTAAGATGATCGAAAGACCAAATGATGATAGCTAATAAATACGACGATTATTCTACAAAGGAATATTGACATGTATCATTGAGCAAAGGGAAAAAAATTCAATGAAATTGGAAACTATAAATTCCAAAATGTAGAGGAAGAAAACTTAAGAATACCGTAATGGCAAGAACTTTTATAAAGTAACCTTTATAAATCTAAATGCTCAGAAAGGGCGTATAAACAACCCGTTGAGATGCTACCGCTAGAGAGTTATGGGATTCTTTGAGTGGCCACAGTACTATATTGGATCCTTCTCTCTGGTTACGGTTCACTTTCCCTTTGCCTCCATATACACCGAACAGTCTGGCATATGTACAGATTCTCCTCAGTCCTCGTAGAGACTTGACAACACTGAGATTACCAAACAATTCTTCTTAACCCAAACAGTTAACTATTGCTTTACAATTGTTCAGTGGCTACTTTTCTCTTGGCAAGGGTATAGAAGAGACTCTTTAGCTACGGTAAGCAGCTCTTCTAGGAGAAGAATACTCCAAAATCAAACCATTGATCTTTAGTCTTGGGTAGTGCCATAACCTCTGTACCATGGTCTTCCACTGTCTTAGGGTAGAGTTACCTTGCTTGAGGGTACACTTGGGCACAATATTCTATCTTATTTCTCTTCCCATTGTTTTGTTAATTCTTTATAGTTTATATAGAAAATATCTATTTTAATGTTGTTCCTGTTCTTAAAATATTATGTTTTTCCTTTCTCGGCGTCAATGACCTCAGATGTCAGGATGCCAGATAACTCATAATCAATCAATCAATTGTTTCCTTTCCTCACTGGGCTATTTTCTATGTTGGGGCCCCTGGGCTTATAGCATCCTGCATTTACAACTAGGGTTGTAGCTTAGCAAGTAATGTTAATAATAATAACAATACATGCTACACAGGCAACGCAACGACAACGCTCGAGATGGGACTTCAAGCTCCTTACCTGCAGTGCACAGATTCAACTAATTCCTGCGGGGCCTAAGTCAATGGAACTTTATAAATTCTGGAATTATTCACTATCCTGTGGTAATACAGGATCATGTTTCTAACTTTTTTTATACTATTTTCTGTCACGCGCTTCTCATAATTTACAATGAGAAATCTACAATTGGGTAATTGAATGTACTAACGTTATCATGAAGGAAAGGAATGAATACATTAATTAGTTGTAAAAAAAAATAACATATTGCACACTTTCATTAGTGTAATCCCTATTAAAAACGTACAAATAGCAACCATTTAAGGGGGGGGGGGGTCATGTACTCGAAGTTGGCTACCATCTTTATTTACATTCCAATCAACACAAGAGCATTGGTTTTGGCCAACAGTTACCCATAACCAACAAATCTCTCATTGGCTTTAAATATGACCTGTCTGTAAGAATAAAGGACCTTTCAAGACTTCTATGAGTCGGCAATATGGATTTTCAGAAAAAATAACCCTTCCCAGCCACCTGATAAGCAATAATCAAGAATAAACCCAACCGGTATTTCAGAGCAGCATCAGAATAATAGTTTACGAACTTACATAAATGATATCTAAACTTCAACATCCATCACAATGAAAATGCCATGAAAAGTACGTTACTTATTTATGTAGATTCACTCTAGACATAGTAGTGGTTACCTAACCAGTGTAGATTGATTCTCCCCTAGGAAGGGGGATTTATTAATTTATTTCGCATTTAATAGTTGTCAGTAAAACGGCCATTAAAAATATCAGAAAATCAAGAAATGAATAGATCTTCCGTGCCACTGAATTCCATCTAACTCGTTGATATGACAAATAATTTATATAAAACTATTAAACAAACAATAAAATACCTTTCCGCAAGTGTCCGATAACACACCGGACTGGAAAGAAAATCTATCTTTCTTTTAATTTTCTTTCGTATTTCAAAGCTATTATGAACTATTGTATCGAGAATAAAGAAATTGAGAGGTTTAGATGTCACTGATATCTTTACAAGGAACGTCTGAAACTCCTATCCAGTCTAGGGAGCTTTATTGTCACCCAAATACTTTTCTACTTTCTGAAAAATAAGGTGGGGTTTCCTTTGGGAAAAAAGTGGGAGGAGGATTACGTAATGAAAGCCATTAGTCATTACTACTTTCTCCTTCAAATGATTAATCATCAACGAAACTACAGTGCAAATATCTGGAGAAAAAATATAATCAGGATCATAAAACTGCATGTAATTGTCACTTAAGGTATTTACTACCGTTTATAAATTGCTATAAATTTACCGGCATAGGTTTCAATTATTAGCAAAAACAGGAAAAAGATGATTACATAAAATTTAAATTGATATTCGTGCCACATTTAACGGTATGAAAAAAGCAAACTGAATAACATCCAATGCAATACAATAAAATTAAAAGTTAAAAAATTGACCAAACTAAAAAAACAAATGAACATAATGCTTATGACTAGGATGAAAAAACCCATTTTAACATCGGGAATAAAAACCTCAGCAAAAATATGTAATAGAAGAAATTATATCAATTACCTAAAAAAAAAGAAAAAACCGAAAACCCTTTTCATGACCAAATTAACTCAATAAAACAAGATATAAACACTCCAAATATTTCTAGGCAAGAAGAATCAAACCGAAAAGGAGTAGAAAATGTATAAATGATTAAGATTCTGTAAACACTAATAAATAGTTAATCTACTAATTTTTTGCATAGAATACATTATGACATCAAATCCGCCAGATTAGGACTGTTCTAAAGAGAAAGGCTACGGGTTATGAGTGATTGAAAAAAAAAAATAATAAAAAAGAAACAAGAAATAACTTTCTATCAACTTAACCGTACCAGTTTTTTCAGTAGAGCATTATCTAACTGTCAGTTGCCTTATTCCATTTTCCGTAAAAGGTCAAAAATGTTCAGGTTAGACAACTTTCGCTAAGTGCACTGGGATCTTTTATTTTTTTTTCTTATTTTTTTTTGCAAGGGCATTTGCTATTTACCACCACCGCTCTTTTCCTTACTCAACAGGAACTACATCTCTCTCTCTCTCTCTCTCTCTCTCTCTCTCTCTCTCTCTCTCTCTCTCTCTCTCTCTCTCTCTCTTTCTACTTTACATGTTGCTAAGCGGCAAGCGGTGGCCATATAACCAGAGACCTCTGAACTTCCCCTGTGGTATAACCTTAGTTGTATAAGGCAAGAGTTCCCTTCTTGGGTTTTCTTCTTTCTTAGTTCACGTCATGAACATTATGAGGTAAGCATTTCAAACCATAATAATAATAATAATAATAATAATAATAATAATAATAATAATAATAATAATCTCCCCTAAATGATATAAATATATAAATATATATCACTTTCCGGTCACGCTCAATTCTTCCCATCCCTCAGTTTGGGGGGAGGAGTTGCGTGTGTTTGCATATCTTTCTAATTTTTTAGCCGTAAATTTTATGGGTAGCTTAAACAGTAATGTTAATGCATGATACATATCTTAAGAAACCCTAAGACTTCCGGAAGCTCTTGTTTCCTAAACATATGAAGAGTTTGACTTTTCAAGGTGTCTTTATCCTGTACAATTGTGAACTTGCATTTATGATGTCATTGTGAATTTAACGCATAGGACCTGGTGTTAGTAGCAGGAAGGCCATTCCGTCTCATGGTGCCACTGGTTGAGTGCCTGCTATTGCACCACAAATGACTGAGCTCTTTGATTTTAATGTTCTTTAACCATTAATTAATGACTATATAATCCTTTTCTTCAATCTTACTTGAGAATACTTTTAATGGCAGCCAGTTTCTTGCTGGCAGGAAAAAGATTTAAGGATTTTTATATATCATAATTTGATGAGTTATGGATTTTGTGTGCCCTTTTAGTAAATTCCTCTACTACCTCGACCCGAATATAATTCTCAGCAGTCTGATCAACCAGCCATTAAAAATCCAGGTGGCTCCATTACTCATCAAATGCTCTTCTCCATCTGAGACGCTCCAATCCTTATAATGAGCATTGCTCATCTATCAAAGCAGTCTCAGGGCAAAGTAATTTTCCTAAGAGGGTTGAACAAACAGCTACAGGGTCTCACTAAATCGATGCTCATGCCAACTCCGCTGGAAGGTAGAATACACACGATTACTTTTGTCATCGCTCTCTTTTTTATCTTTTATTATGAAATATATTTACAAATTTTACAATTTATAACATATATACATTATAGTATATTTACATAAATATTTTTTATTTCCCATATAGTGTATTAACAATGGAAATTTTTACTATTTATCTAAAATGTTTTTAAATAAAAAATATATCTAGCCGTGAATACTTCTTTTTTGCTTTTTGGTGGTTTTTGACCTCTTGACAGTTTATTGTGCACATCAGGTTTAGTCAATTCTGGAGCTATTGCTTCCTGGTTGCTTGCTTGCATGTAAGCCGGTTTGACCAGGACTTCATGCCAATTGCTTTCAAATTGTGGAATTCTTAGCATCGGGTCGAAAATCCAGGAACGCATTTTTCGTTTGTGTGGTCATGCCGGTTTTCGGCATAAAAACAAGTGTGTGAAAACAATGAATTTATTTAACTTGATGTAAAGAATAAGATCAATATCATACTTACGCAATTAAGGAGAAATTTATAAACACAATACAACTAGATGCGATAATTATCATAACCCCAACTATATATAACATTAAACTGCATGTATCTAAAAATTTACTTTATGGTTCATACACCTGAAAATTGCAAATTTCAAATATTTGTTATATTTAGGAATATTCTGAATTTTATAAGCACCTAAATTTGTACCGAAAAAATGGAGGATAGAGAGACCCCAATCTTTATTCTTTATCTCATTTCACTAAAAAATAACTTTTATTTTGCAGTTGGCGCCAAGGAAATCGCCACCCACCTCCCGGCCGGACATCATGTGACTTCCATTCAGCCGGCAACACCTGCCGGTAAGATCCCCCCCCCCCCCCCTCCAAGTAATAATGATCTGGGAATATGATAATGTAGTCAAAGAGAGTAATCATTCTCACTGAAGTGGCAGTTGTTGAATGAGGTTGGCCCTGTGTAATCAAAATGGAGAAAACCTATTTGTTGACACAAGGCTGGTTCAATTTAACATAATCCCAGTGAAGTATGTTTACTTTCTACTATTTCATTGTTACGTTTGAAAGTCGTTTTTATAGTCTTTGTTTTAAGTTAAGTGGTCTTTATTGAAAGACATCAAAAGCAATAATCATAGTTAAGTGATCTTTATTGAAAGACAATAGTAGTAATAATCATAGTTCAGTGACCTTTATTGAAAGACAACAGTAGTAATAATCATAGTTAAGTGATCTTTATTGAAAGACAACAGTAGTAATAATCATAGTTAAGTGATATTTATTGAAAGACATCAAAAGGAATAATCATAGTTAAGTGATCTTTATTGAAAGACAACAGTAGTAATAATCCTAGTTAAGTGATCTTTATTGAAAGACAACAGTAGTAATAATCATAGTTCAGTGATCTTTATTGAAAGACAACAGTAGTAATAATCATAGTTAAGTGATCTTTATTAAAAGACAACAGTAGTAATAATCATAGTTAAGTGGTCTTTATTGAAAGAAAACAGGAGTAATAACCATATTACCTAATAGAAAAAAAAAATTGTGCTAGTAGTCTGTTTTACTAAATAATATCCAATTTTCTTATTCCTCATTAACGATAACTTGAAAGATTAAATCCAATTTTAAATACTGACCCATAAGTTGATCAACTTGTTAGAATTCCAAATACTGCTTCTTACTAATAAGGCAAATGTTATATATAATTGCTAACTATTTTCTGTTTTTAAGCAGCAGACAAATGAAGACCTGACAGACAGATGTGCATAAATCTTCATGAAACATGTTACTATTATAAAAATGGACCCAAACATGAAACTGAATAAGACTTCATTTGGAAAAGAAATAAAAAAAAAACAGCTTAGGACTGACAACGATTAATTTCTGGATGTATTTATATATTTTGAACAGTTTTTTAACGGCAAAAAAAAAATCGTTATGATTCTAATTTTTTGATAATCTTAAATATAATTTCCTGACAATCCTACTCAATTAAAATACAAATAATTTTAGTATAACTATAACTATAGTCGTATTTTTCTTGACGATAAATTTGCTTTGAAAAAATGATTCAGTTAATATTATTTTATGTACCGGTACAAAAATTTGTTTTAAAGTATATCGTATCAATTTAATTCTTACAGAGATATACAGTAAGAAACAAAATAGTTATTTAGGTAAATAATACGATACTTGGTAACTTTCTCATGTGTATATGTCACTAAAACTTATGTGTTTCGTTAAACGATTAGGTAAGTAAAATCTCATTAAAACATAATGACTTAAAAATTCAATCCAAAAATGTTTCATGGGTATACACTGTCTAGATATTCAGCCATTTAGGATAACTAAAATGTCCGCTAATAAATAAAAACAGGCCATTTTGAACTATCCTACATCCTCAGAAAAAAGGTAAGTCAAAGCTGATTTATTCCTCACTATATGAGTGGAATCATTCGTACCCTTTACAGTGCATGCCGATTTTTATAGTTTCCACAGAGAAGAATAAGTCAAAGTAAGTCTAATATTAGTTTGGAAAGAAAGAAAAAACGAGAAGTAAGAAGGGAAGAAGAATACCTGATTCTTACCCTACATAGGAGAAGATTATCTTTCATATCTTGGTGAAAAGCAAAAAGATTAAATCATCCACAACTTCTAGAGAAAATGCTACCTTAAAATTCTTTCTGGATTAATCAAAAAAATTAAAGGCAACTTATTACTCATTTCTTAAAGAGACAAGTATTTGATAAAAAAAAATATCTAACTTTGATAAAAAAATATTCACTGCCTAAAAACATGAATAACAAAAATAATTTATTTCCTTACAAGTTAACTACTAAAGAAGAATTCCTTATAATAATAAGAGGCAAAATTCGGTCTAGAACCTTGTAAAAAAAACAACACAAAAACACAACGAAAAAAAGGGATGTAAAAAAGAAACAAGTGATTTCAAAAATAAAATGTCATTGAACACCATTAAAAAAAAAAAATAATGTTAATTCTAGCTTAACGATTTTATCTCATATCAATCTCAATCATGAAGACTTGAAAACTATTTGCGTTCATTCTTAAGCGCTTTCTAGAAGCTTTTCATCATTTAAGGTACATTTTTCTGAAAACAGTCACTAAATTCGATAGCCATAGAAAGAAAATATTTGCATTATGAAAATTTTGCCGTTTAACAAGGTTCAATTATTCTCTTAATATTCCCAACTCAATATCATCATACTAGTCAATGACCAATTTTCTAAGGACATGATGAATTAAATACCATTAATGAGACGAAGACTTGACCTGCAGTCACATTAAGGTAATCTTCATGCTTCAAACAATTCTTACATTATGGTCAAGTGAAGCTTACACATATGAAGACAGACAGGAGTGATATGCAGAGTACTTTATTGCCCTCACCTGGCAAAATCAAATTCTAATAAAATTCCTTTTTATCCCTAACAGTCAATTAATCTCCTATTCAAAGCTTTAACTTTCACTGAAAAATTATATTTTTGTTCAGCATCTATAAGAATTTTTCTAGATATATATTTTGAGCATAAATAATAACATTAATAAATATAAGAATATTGATAAGTATTCGGTGATGGAAATTGTTTCCCATCTAAAGCACCAATATAAGTAATCACCATCGATAACTACTGCAAAATCTTCGTCAAAATAATTACTAAATAATGAATTTTAAAAAATAATTCGTGTCTAATGCGAATATTTCCTTTCCAGGTCGCGTCCTCTCCTCCATTTCTGACACTACCCAGCCAATAAACTTGGCTGGAGTTCTGCAAGAGATCACAGGGGCTGGAACAACAGCGTTTTCTACCAACACCGTCCATCCCACAGCCGCTAGCTTTGGGCACTCTACTTCATCCATTCCTTCGATCAATTCTCTTCACGTTAATAACCAGAACACTCAAGGGATTCTAATCTCCGATGACGACAACCGGTTTTCTCTGGAATCATCAGGAGAGTTCGACCACGATGACTTTGACCATGACGACCTAAGAATAGTAAACTCTGGGAATAGTTTCATTCAGCAAGGTGTTGGAGGAAATGTTCCATTATCTGCGTTTATAAGCAATGGTGATGTGTCAGGCTTTTCAGGAGTTGGTGGGTCTGTGGGGGGAAATGGTGGCCATGTAGGAGGAGGGGGTGGGTCCTTGAATTTTGGTGGGGCACCTGCAACTGTTGGTACTCCACTTCCTAACTTTGGAGGGGCAGGAGGATTTGGAGGAGGTGATTTTGGTGCTAATGGAGGATTTTCTGGAGGCGATGTTAGTTTTGGAGGAACAAGTGGACCTCTTATTACTCCTGTGCCTGCTTTTACGACCACTGCAGGACATTTTGGAGGTGGCGGTGTGACTCTTGGAAGTGTTAATGGAGGTTTTAATGGAGCTCAAGTAACACATGGAGGCATAATTGGAGGTTTCAATGGAGTAACACATGAAGTCGTAAATGGAGGTTTTAATGGAGTTGGAGTAACAAATGGAATCATAAATGGAGGTTTTGATGGAGTAGGAGTAACAAATGGAGTCATAAATGGAGGTTTTGATGGAGTTGGAGTAACACATGGAGTCATAAATGGAGGTTTTGAAGGAATTGGAGTAACACATGGAGGTATAAATGATTTTGGAGGCAGCAGTGTAAATTTTGGAGGCGTAGGTAGGGATTTCAGTAGTTTTGGAGTACCACTAAATGTAAATGGCGGTCTTGGTGGTGCTGGAGTGGTTCTTGGTGGAGATTTTAATGGAGCTGGAGTTACACTTGGCAGCATAGATGGTGGTTTTGGAAACAGCAATGTAAACTTTGGAGATTTTGGAGGCGATTTTGCTGGCGTTGGAGTACCACTTGGTGGTGATGGATTGCAGTTTGGAGGTGTAAGTGGAGGCCACAGCGGTGCAATAACAACCTTGACTCCTGCATTTGTTTCAGGGGCTTCAGGGATATCTATTGGAGGCTCTGAAATATTCCAGGGGCAGCCAGATTTCATATCCTTCGGTGGTGATGGTCAGGTATTAGGCGGATTGTCAGGAGTTTTAGATGATTCGGGTGAAATCCATTCTTCAATTGGTCTCGGTTTGGGACCACAAACCATCGTTACACATGAACCTGTAGTGACATCAATAGCAGCTCCAACTGCAGGTTACCTTCCACCTCAATCAACTATTATAACATCCCCACCTGTACACACTGGAGGTGACATTTTGAGGCAAAGCACATTTGTATCACCTCCAACTGAAACCATAGTCTCAGTAGGACCTACACAGAGTGTTGAGACTGCACCAATCACAGCAAAAGTCTCTACAGTTACATCAGCTGTAAGTAATCTTTTGCCAACAAAGAGTATTGATACTAGTACAAAAACGGTAATCTCTGCTCCACAAGCCCCAGTATTGACTAAACCAGTCCTGCCTCAATTACCACTGAAGACCTTTAGTACAAATGGCTTAGGTACCCTTCTTGGTAGCTTGTCTTCCAAGATTATAAACCCAGGACAAACTCTTGGCAGCCTTCTTAGAGGACTGGATGGTCAAGATGGCATTGTTGTTGTTGACCTTAAATCACAGAATACAGCAGGAACCCGTGTTGCTGTTGATAATGATGATTTGGACGACTTCCATCTTGATATAGATTCCATCGAAGATGACACAGTTAGCTTGTCATTAGGAGGAAGTAAATTAAGCACAGACACTGGAGTATCCTTAGATACAGTTGGCCTTTCATTGGGAGGCACAGATACGGCATCGGTATCATCTCTAGATACTACCACATCTTCTGATTTTCTATCATCAACTAAGGCTGCTCTTGGTCCCAAATTCTTGTTCCAGACTCCCCTTGTAGATATATTGTCAACTAAAGGACGATGGTTAGGAACACTTATTGGAGGCTTAGTCGACATTGGAGATGCAGTTGCTAGGAATTTCAACAAAGATAAACTTTTCTAGACTAGTTTTTAGAATGAAACTTTGTTCTCTTATTGAAAAGGTTTCATGACTAAATTATTTTATGAGACACAGATCAAGTGTCTATTACACTCATAGTTGTGTACCTCTAATGAATAAGGGATATTTGTTATGCATTTGGTAGATTCTACCAAATGTTTATTGTGTCTTGTTTGTAAATATGTATGTATATGTTGCTTCGAGAAAAATAAGATCAAAACTGAATTTACTGTTACAGTCTTTGTAAAAACCAGATCGCATTTGTTGCTTTTTATAATGAAATAAACATTTTATAAATTTTCCACAATTTTAAACCCTAATCTCGAGAGAGAGAGAGAGAGAGAGAGAGAGAGAGAGAGAGAGAGAGAGAGAGAGAGAGAGAGAGAGAGAGAGAGAGAGAGAGAGAGCGTAACAAACCTCATTAATTCATCATACTTCATACTCCTTAATGAAGATGGATAACATGTTATATATATAGGATTGGTTACTATAAAATATTAATGATGATTGATAATAATTTGCATGAATATGTATAATACATGTATAAGGATGCAAAACATAAGAATGGAAAATATAACACGAATTAGGCTGGTTATTAAAACACATAAGGCCTGATAAGTTAAGTTACAATTGAGTGGGAAATAAAAACACTTAAATGCGTTATGGTAATGTAAAACAAGATGGAAAACTTCATAAAAAGAGATGAATAACATAAAGGGAGTAATGATGGATAGTTTATTTTGTGCTAAAGGACGGACATTGTTATATATATATATATATATATATATATATATATATATATATATATATATATATATATATATATATATATATATATATATATATATATATATATATATATCAAAATAATGATTAAAAAACAAGTAAGAATAAAGCAATGCATAAATAGCCATGGATAACATAGTATAAAAACTAGGATAACATAAGAGAATGGAATGACTAGTGTATAAGAACGCAAAAGATGAAACCTAATCTATAGGAAAAAAATTAATTATGGCATAGTTCGTGAAGATGACTGTATAGTAATAAGCGTAAATAGCTATTAATAGAGTAACTATTAAAAAGAGTGGACTATAAACAGAAAAAAAGGTGGAAAATAGCCTAAGTGATGCTGCTTTAAATTTTTTTTTTTTTTTTATATTTTTCCAATTTTTTTCAAAACATGGATTATTACATATATCTTGCAAATAATTGTCTTTTCTGAGTTTAAAATGTCAACAATATGTATTTAACCTTAGCTTGGAGGAAAAAAAAATTGTATAATCCCTAGTAAAAATACAAACTTGTGTCGTATCGAAGACGTGAAGGGTAATTAAATAATTCAATGCATTAGCAAATTGAAAAGTAGTTCCTATAAAAAAATCACATAAAAGATAAAGAAAACAAACACCTTTGTGTCTGGGATGTGATGACCAGGCAGATTTTATGCAATTACATAAAACATGATATATGGCATTTGGGTCATATGGCCACGCGCTGGGAGCGGGAAACCATTCAGTGAAGAGTTGTGACGTATAAAACCTAAAAGGTGCACTATAAAGTAAAAATTAAAATAGGTTGGACTACAAGATGGAGGAAAGGAAACAGGAATGAAGGTAAAGTTTAAAAAGTATGTGCAGATAAAGGATGAAGGGACGCTGTAAGGACCCTTAAGAAATTATTACAGTGTACCGCGCTATGTACATTGAACGGACAAACTACAGTACACTGTTAAAAGTTTGCCGTAAACAAAAAAAAAAAAAAAAAAAAAAAAAAAAAAAAAAAAAAAAAAAAAAAAAAAAAAACGTAAAAATCCTTGATTAATGTTGCCAAGCATCTGCCGTTTAAAAAAAAAAGGATATATTGACGTAAAGGATTTATTTTGTTATGAGTATGGTAAAATCACGGTCGCCTGTATTCTACTGAAATACGGCTGTGAACAGTATATTTTACGGAGAATTTCCCATTAAAATTATGGGTTTTATTTAAAGATAGAAAACTAAACGTTAAGTCACATTTCGCTTTGCAAAGAGATTCTTCCAAAGTAATTATGAGAACATTTAAGATTTCAGTATTCAAGAAATTCTGGTTTAAGGCAGAAAAAATGAAATTGTTAAAAATAACTTTTTTTTCAGGATTCGAATTTGTTAGTTCATAACATTATGGTTAATGAATTTTCCCTTCTGTTATGGACAACAACAACAATAATAATAATATTATTGTTATTATCATTATTGTTATTATTATCATTATTATTATTATCATTATTGAATTTTATTAAATTTTTAAGTAATAGATCGCAAAGAGTTGCTGATGATGGGCACCATAGTGAGTATAGGAATGTGATATCCGGTGTTCCTCAGGATAGTGTTCTTGGCCCATTACTTTTCATACTATATACACATGACATGTGGTTTGGCCTAGAAACAAGCTTGTTGCATATGCAGATGATGCTACACTCTGCATCAATTCCATCTCCTGAATGCAGATCTGGGGTTGCTGAATCCCCTAATAGAGATCTAGCTAGAATTAGGGCATGGTGCAAATTATGGGGCATGAAGTTGAATCCTAATAAAACTCAAAGTATGAGTGTAAGTAGGTCAAGTACAGTGGTTCCTCAACATCCAGATCTCAGCAGTGATAATGTTTCTTTAACTCTGCATGACTCTTTCAGAATTTTAGTTGTGATTTTTCCATATCAAATTTACTTTTGAGAAACATATTAGGTCTGTGTCTTCTTCAATTGCACAAAAAATTACCTTATTGAGCTAGTCTTTTAAGATTTTCGATAATCAAACTAATTTGAAGTGCTTTAATTATTTCATTCTATCTTATTCTCCTGTCTGGTCTTCAGCTGCTGATTCTCATCTTAATTTGTTGGAGAGGAACTTACGATATATCAAATTTCTTATTCCTGATCTAGATATTAATCTCTGGCACCGTCGTTCAATTAATTCGTTATGCATGTTGCATAAGATTTTTTATAATTCTGACCATCCTTTACATTCAGATCTTCCCCGACAGTTCCATCCTGTTTGTAATGCTAGTCATGCAGTTAAGTCTAATAGTCACGCCTTCTCCCTCATGAGGCTCAATACCAAACAGTATTCTAGAAGTTTTATTGCTTCTATGACCCAGTTGTGGAATGATCTTCCTAATCAAGTAGTTGAATTGGTAGAACTTAGAAAGTTCAAACTTGCAGCAAATGTTTTAATGTTGAATAGGCTGACAACTCTGTTTATAATTTACATATGAATTATCTGTTTTGAAGTTGTTACTGTTTTTAAAACATTTGATTTAGATTGTTTATTATATCTCATATCGTTTATTTATTTCCTTATTTCTTTTCCTCATTGGGCTATTTTTTCCTGTTGGAGCCCCTGGGTTATAGCATCTTGCTTTTCCAACTAGAGATGTAGCTTAGATAATAATAATAATAATAATAATAATAATAATTATAATAATAATTAATAATCAATAATAACTAATAATTAATAATCAATGATTAATAATAATAATAATAATAATAATAATAATAATAATAATAATAATAATAATAATAATAAATATATTTGACTGGTACCTATCTAATACAAATAAAAATAGCTTTAAGCAAATTTTAAGGATTAGATAATATAAAAATATTATAGCGCGAAGTAAAATCACCCAGATATAAAAGTTGAATATCAAATCTAAGAAATTTTTAAGGGGAAATTACTGTAATAAAAATCAATGCTTGAAAGAATATTATTTCAAGACCAGCATTTGAAGATCCTGAAAAAAATTCCAATGAAATATTTTTTGAGAAGACTAATTTAAGAACACGAGTTTAAAATTACTTAGGAAAATCATTAGGGAAGACTAAAAAAAAAAAAAAAAAAAAATAGGATACTTCCACAAGAAAATGGATATAAAGGGATAATAATTTGTTTATAAGATGTTACTTCAGTTTACTTTCTGTGAAATTAAATTTTCTACACTTAAAAACTTGCGGAAAAAAAAAAATTAAAATCCTGGAATAAGTGTTACCAGGCATTTGCCGTTTAAAAAAAAAAAAAAAAAAGTTATTATAATGATGCAAAGGAGTGATTTTACGGTCACCAACCCGTAAAAGATAATACCAAAGTTCGCCTGTATTTTACTGAAATACGGCTCAGAACAGTAAATTTTAACGGAGAAATTCCGATTAAAATTACGGTCTTTTTTCAACAGTGTAGCTGAAAAATTGGCGAATTTTTTTCAAGTAATTATCAAATGACCAGAATAAAACAATGTTTATACTAATTAATTACCTACTGAAGTCAAGTGATATATAAGGCAAAATCTCATCGTAGGATATTTAAGGATTACCAGACATACGCAAATCTGGTAACGAAATATGTTAATGCTAATAAATAACATATCAAAATTTTCATGAAAGGAATTCTAATTATACTCATAAATAATTTGTATAAATCTAATAAGATAAAGTTAAGTAAGTATAACGCAAAATAATTCGATATATCTATCTATCTGTCTGTCCCTATCTATCTATCTACACCCACACACACACACACACATACACACACACAAACACACACACATATATATATATATATATATATATATATATATATATATATATATATATATATATATATATATATATATATATATATATATATATATATATATTAATGTGATAGCTTTCCGTTATCCACTTAGCAACGTGATCAAAAACGTAAAACGTTCTCCTTCATCTTCTTCAGATGATAAAAACAACAATATTAATATCAATAATACAAAATGATAATATATTTGATTATATTTTACACAAAAATATAAAAAATGTCCAGAAGAGCTATGGCGTACAGGATTAATTTTATATGGAATAATCATTATAATAATTATGAAATACCAATAAAAAAAAAGCGAAGATGATGGGCGGGATAATAATAACAACAATAATAATAATAATAATAATAATAATAATAATAATAATAATAATAATAATAATAATAATAATAATAACAATAGTAATAATAATAATAATAATAATAATAATAATAATAATAATAATAATAATAATAATAATAATAATCGTGGAATCAAAACACTTTTAGCAACTTTAACAGACACACAAAAATTCTATTTATTGTGAAATTCCGTTAATAAAAAGTAAAACCATTTGAAAATTCAAAGGAAAACGAACACATATACATTATGAAATAAAAATTACTAAAAACAATACTTTTAATCATTTCAATAATAATAATAATAATAATAATAATAATAATAATAATAATAATAATAATAATAATAATAATAATAATAAGTATCGTGGCATGAAAAACAAAACTTTTACCAACTTTCCCAGACACAAAAAGGTTCTATTTATTATGAAATTCCATTAATAAAAAAAGTAAAACCATCTGAAAATGCAAAGGAAAACATGAACGCATATACATTATAAAATAAAAATTAGTAAAATCAATACCTTTGGTAATTTCAATAATAATAATAATAATAATAATAATAATAATAATAATAATAATAATAATAATAATAATAATAATCGTGGCACGAACAAACTTTTACCAACTTTCTCTGATTCACACACACAAAAAAACTATTTATTATGAAATTCCGTTATTAAAAAATAAAACCATCTGAAAATACATTATAAAATAAAAATTACTAGAAACAATACTTTCAATAATTTCAATAATAATAATAATAATGATAATAATAATAATAATAATAATAATAATAATAATAATAATAATTTTAATAATAACACCGAGGGAAGGCTGCAATTGAGCGAATTACTCCAGGAAAGTGAAAGTGAGGTATGAAAGGTAATTAAGAAGATTGACAGTTTTAAAAATAACGAAAACATTGAAGAAACCTAATGATGCTGATGGCAGTGTTACAGCGATGGCCATTGTCATATGGATTATGCTTAACTGTCAATATTTCTATTATTGTCGTCATCATAACAACCCTCGTAATCATTATCAAAATAATAATAATAATAATAATAATAATGATGATGATAATAATAAAAATAATAATAATAATAATAATAATAATAATAATTTTCTGGAAAATAACTCAAAGGCATAATTATCAGAAAAATAAATCTTACAACCAGACATTTGAGGAAGGAAAATATTGAAAAAAAAAAAAAAATTTAAAAGTAAGATAAGCCTGTCATTATTGTTGCAGTTTTTCACTCAATATTTTATCCGGTGAGCAGCAAATATATACATTCACGAAAATAGAATACAAATCATGTGCACAAAAAGGAATGATGATACTAAAAAAAAAAAAAAAAAAAATTCTAACGAATCTTCGGTCAAGCATATCATACAGTCTTCAATACCTCTCCAGACTTGGGGAAAAAATTCAAATACAAGATGAAATATCACATCCGATTATACCACTCACCAAGTCTACCACTGGCTTCTCACTGGTGCCGATTCGGATAATATGACACTTACGAGAACTTTACAAATTTCATTAACCTTTTATTTTTTATTTTTTTTTTGTTCATTAGGAATGTTAAATGAGTGAAAATATGTGGAAGTCTATAAAATAACTGAAATAAAGAAACCCATTGCTATTGGAAAAGCACATTTGGAAGATATGGAATATTCACTTGGAATATCTGAACTTCATCCTTCATAACGTATCGAGCTTTAAAATTTTTCCTAACCTATTAGTTTAACGGAGGTTTAAATTCCGCTCATGAATGGCAGAGGCAAGGGACAGTGACACTGCCCTAGCAAGCAGGACAATGCCTAGAAACTGACCATATATAAATATGATCAGCGAGAAAGACCCCTTTCCATCTAAGCTAGGACCAGGGAGGGCCAGGTAATGGATGCTGATGACTCAACAAGGATGTTGAGGCTGCAGTGACCAAAGGAACTAACGAGTTTGAATGGGACTTGAACCCCAGTCTGGCGATCACCAGCCAGGGCCGTCACCAAATAGACCACAACAACCCTCAGAAAAAAAAAATTAAATAGTGGTTAAAAATGTGGTACTTGAAATATATATTATCGTGTATCTGACGGTCTGATCAGGTGTTAAAATAAAATAAAAGCTGTAGGGAACGATTAATCTAATTCTTGGGGCATTGAAATATTCATTAGAAAATGGCTAACAATTGGTGGGATTTTCAAAATCGAAATTCAAAAACTTAGAAATTCTGTTGCTAGAATTGGACGTCAGTACCTCATAGAGTTTTCTAAGCTGTAAACAAACATAGAATTGTACCTTTGGAGTATTTTTCTTTTATTAATATACTTATGAATGAGTGAGCTGAGTATGAATATAATGATACAAACTATTACTAATAAAACACACATGATAAGCGTGATTTTATAAAAATATACGTGGAATAAGAGTTTTCCCAATCTAGTCAGTCGCCTACAGAATAAGTATCTAATATTATATTGATTTAAAAATAACCTCAACCACAGCCTTTTAAGAACTTAATGACACAATATAATAAAGAGCAAGTGTCTGGTTTTATATATATATATATATATATATATATATATATATATATATATATATATATATATATACATATATATATATATATATATATATATATACATATATATATATATATATATATATATATATATATATGTGGCCGCGGGGGCATAAAACAATTAGAATAGCGCCAACGTTATCCCTGCGTGTCGTAAGAGGCGACTAAAAGGGACGGGACGAGGGGGCTGGGAACCCCCTCTCCTGTATAAAAAATCCTGTGAGACAGCAACAAAGAGATGGAGCTGGGGGGAGAGTGACTGCTCCCCGCACTCTAGTTTTGGGGTGTCTGAGTGTGCGTGGATGTAGTACGATAGAGAGTAAAAGATGTGAGATTGGAAGCATGTTTAGAAGTAGAAGGATGGATGTATTGGCCTTGTGTGAGACAAAGATGAAAGGAAAGGGTGAAGTGATGTTTGGTGAAATGTCCGGTAGAGTGTCTGGGATTGAAAGGAGAAGAGCGAGAGAGGGTGTGGCTTTATTGCTGAGTGAATGGATGACAGGTAAAGTAGTGGAATGGAAGGAGATATCATCTAGGTTAATGTGGGTAAGGGTTAGGTTGGGTAGGGAATGTTGGGCGTTTGTCAGTGCGTATGGGCCAGGTAGTGAGAAAAGTGAAGAAGAGCGGAATGAGTTCTGGAATGAATTAACTAGGTGTCTAGAAGGACTGGGTAGAAGGAATTATGTAGTTGTTATGGGTGAATTAAATGCTAGAGTGGGCGCTGGAGAGGTAGAAGGTGTCATTGGGAAGTATGGCGTACCAGGTGAAAATGAGAGTGGTGAGAGACTGGTAGATATGTATGTTGAACAAGAGATGGTAATAAGTGCTAGCTTTTTTAAAAAGAAAGATAAAAATAAGTATACATGGGTAAGAGTGGCAAATGGAAGAGTAGTAGAAAGGGCATTAATGGATTATGTGTTGATAACTAAAAGAATGTTTGGAAGATTGAAAGACGTGCACATGTTTAGGGGTATGGCTAACGGTATGTCTGATCATTTTTTGGTGGAAGGAAAATTAGTTGTAGCAAAATAGTGGGGGAATAGAGTAGGTGGATGTAAAAGGGAGCTAGTGAGGGTTGAAGAGCTAATAAAACCGGGGGTAAAAAGTAAATATCAGGAAAGGTTGAAAATGGCATATGACGAGGTGAGAGTAAGAGAAACTGGTAATTTAGAGGAGGAGTGGAAGTTAGCAAAAGAAAATTTTGTTGGGATTGCAAGTGATGTATGTGGCAAGAAGGTTGTTGGAGGCAGCATGAGGAAGGGCAGTGAATGGTGGAATGAAGGAGTGAAGGTATAAGTGGAAGAGAAAAAGAGGGCTTTTGAAGAATGGCTGCAGAGTAATAGTATAGAGAAGTATGAAAAATATAGAGAGAAAAAGGTGGAAGTAAAGCGCAAGGTACGTGAGGCAAAGAGGGCAGCTGACCTGAGGTGGGGTCAGGGACTGGGTCAGTCATATGAAGAGAATAAGAATAAGTTTTGGAAAGAAGTGAAGATAGTAAGGAAGGCCGGCGCAAGAATTGAAGAGACAGTGAAAGATGGAAATGGAAGGTTGTTAAAAGGAGAGGAGGCAAGGAAAAGGTGGGTGGAATATTTTGGAAGTTTGCTGAATGTTGAGGATGATAGGGAGCAGATATAATTGCCGTTCCAGGTGTTGAGGTGCCAGTGATGGGAGATGAGAATGAGAGAGAGATTACAATAAAGGAAGTGAGGAGAGCACTAGATGAAACGAGAGTAGGAAAAGCATCTGGTATGGATGGTGTGAAAGCTGAGATGTTGAAGGAAGGGGGTGTGACTGTACTTGAATGGTTGGTGAGATTGTTTAATGTGTGTTTTGTGTTGTCAATGGTACCAGTAGATTGGGTCTGGGCATGTATTGTACCACTATATAAGGGTAAGGGAGATGTGCATGAGTATTGTAATTCAAGAGGTATTAGTTTGTTGAGTGTAGTTGGAAAAGTGTATGGTAGAGTACTGATTAATAGGATTAAGGATAAAACAGAGAATGCAATCTTGGAAGTACAGGGTGGTTTTAGAAGAGGTAGGGGTTGTATGAATCAGATTTTTAGAGTTGGGCAGATATGCGAGAAATATTTAGCAAAAGGTAAGGAGGTGTATGTTGCGTTTATGGATCTGGAGAAAGCGTATGATAGAGTTGATAGGGAAGCAATGTGGAATGTGGTGAGGTTATATGGAGTTGGTGGAAGGTTGTTGCAAGCAGTGAAAAGTTTCTACAAAGGTAGTAAAGCATGTGTTAGAATAGGAAATGAAGTGAGCGATTGGTTTCCGGTGAGAGTGGGGCTGAGACAGGGATGTGTGATGTCGCCATGGTTGTTTAACTTGTATGTTGATGGAGTGGTGAGAGAGGTGAATGCTCGAGTGCTTGGACGAGGATTAAAACTGGTAGGCGAGAATGATCATGAATGGGAGGTAAATCAGTTGTTGTTTGCGGATGATACTGTACTGGTAGCAGACACAGAAGAGAAGCTTGACCGACTAGTGACAGAATTTGGAAGGGTGTGTGAGAGAAGGAAGTTGAGAGTTAATGTGGGTAAGAGTAAGGTTATGAGATGTACGAGAAGGGAAGGTGGTGCAAGGTTGAATGTCATGTTGAATGGAGAGTTACTTGAGGAGGTGGATCAGTTTAAGTACTTGGGGTCTGTTGTTGCAGCAAATGGTGGAGTGGAAGCAGATGTACGTCAGAGAGTCAATGAAGGTTGCAGGGTGTTGGGGGCAGTTAAGGGAGTAGTAAAAAATAGAGGGTTGGGCATGAATGTAAAGAGAGTTCTATATGAGAAAGTGATTGTACCAACTGTGATGTATGGATCGGAGTTGTGGGGAATGAAAGTGGTGGAGAGACAGAAATTGAATGTGTTTGAGATGAAGTGTCTGAGGAGTATGGCTGGTGTATCTCGAGTAGATAGGGTTAGGAACGAAGTGGTGAGGGTGAGAACGGGTGTAAGAAATGAGTTAGCGGCTAGAGTGGATATGAATGTGTTGAGGTGGTTTGGCCATGTTGAGAGAATGGAAAATGGCTGTCTGCTAAAGAAGGTGATGAATGCAAGAGTTGATGGGAGAAGTACAAGAGGAAGGCCAAGGTTTGGGTGGATGGATGGTGTGAAGAAAGCTCTGGGTGATAGGAGGATAGATGTGAGAGAGGCAAGAGAGCGTGCTAGAAATAGGAATGAATGGCGAGCGATTGTGACGCAGTTCCGGTAGGCCCTGCTGCTTCCTCCGGTGCCTTAGATGACCGCGGAGGTAGCAGCAGTAGGGGACTCAGCAGTATGAAGCTTCATCTGTGGTGGAAATGTGGGAGGTTGGGCTGTGGCACCCTAGCAGTACCAGCTGAACTCAGCTGAGTCCCTGGTTAGGCTGGAGGAACGTAGAGAGTAGAGGTCCCCTTTTTTGTTTTGTTTCTTGTTGATGTCGGCTACCCCCCAAAATTGGGGGAAGTGCCTTTGGTATATGTATGTGATGTATATATATATATACTGTATATATATATATATATATATATATATATATATATATATATATATATATATATATATATATATATATATATATATATATATATACTGTATATATATATATATATATATATATATATATATATATATATACATATATATAAAAGTATAATGTATATATGTGTATATATATAAGGATATACACATATATATAAGTGATTAATATATATAAATTATATATATATATATATATATATATATATATATATATATATATATATATATATATCTTTTCAGTCACGCATACCTCTCTCCGTCCATAGGGCAGGGGAGAGAGAGATTAGTATGTGGGTATATTTCTATATTAATATTTACCTGTCATTTTTCAAGGGTCGCGTACGCTAGTAATAGAATAAAGCAGTAAAAAAATCCTTTTAGCAAACAGAAATTCATTCATACGAAGAAGGAATACGAGATACGAAGATTACTCAAAGCATTGCACCAGAGGGAACCAAGCTTAACGCATGGCATATTAATGTCAGCCTTTTTCATATTTGTTTTACATGTCTTGCGCAACAAATCAAAACACTCGCCAATGAGGCTAAAATATTATGCACAGAAAAAATTCTTTCGAACGCTTACCGACAATTCTTTCCAATATCCGTAAACAAATAAAAGTCACTTTAAATTCCGTAGGATTTGATTTTTCTCAGGATTAGGTTCTTTCTAATGATAGATAAAAATCAGTCGGTATCGTTCAAACCCGAGGCAAGTATCACACAAAAAAAAGCGTATAACTTCGGTCTCTTCCCTGGGGTAGGGGTGAGAGGTAGTAGTCATACCCTCGTGAGAGGAAGTGCATGTGCGTGTATGCATATCTATCTAGTAAACAGTAATACTTATTGCATAACGACACTACATTCCTATCAATATCAATAAATCATTCATCTTTCACCCAAGAAAAATCAGACCAACAGACAAACACATGAAACAAGGGAAGAAAGTGAAAGTAAAATCATCAGAAAACATGACAGAACTCATGAATAAACATAACTCATGACACAATATAGATGACTGACATTAGTGAACCTTAACTCGTGTTGACCTTACTGAAGGAAATGTTAATGGAAGGAAAAGGTGGAAAGGGAACAAGAAAATTGAAAGCATGATTGACTTAAGGCTTTGACATTTACTTTACTTAACAACTGGAAAGTATACTTCTTCAAACAAAAAATCAACATAGTAGTTATACTAGCTTTTAAGGCTCTGGTTCCAAGAAATGTGAGCTAACAGAGATCGAACAAGCAGAGCAATAGCATTATAAGAGTGGTGATGAAAAGGTGTATAGAAGTTATCAATAGCCTGGGGGATTTCAACCCATTAGAAAGGATGAACGTCAACCTCTCTCTCGGTAATTTCTGTTTTAAGATGACATGGCATTAATAATTTTACCAGGGGACTTCAAAATTTCTTACACAATTTTTATCGTTATTCAGTATTTACGCATTCTGTAGAAGCTAACCAAAAATGCCACTATCTAACGGGCTAACAAAATAACAGAATGCCTAGATGTGAAAAAGAAAAAATATATCATTTAAACTTTTAGTTAAGTATGGATGAGAAAATACATAAAATAAACGAGTAAAGAAACTGCCACAAGACGTATTCCCACATTTCCTGTCAGACATCACTAACTTTAGAAAATACAGTACAAGACAACGAATGACTAAATCAGGTCATCGAAATTCCTCCTATAGGGGCACACAACGAACCAGGCCCTTCCAATACATCTAAAACATCTAATTAACTTCCATTGTCTATATTTTCTGAGGGGTTTTTGCGTTTGGACATTTTCATGTGAACGTTTGCTCTGCAGGTTAATGAACTTTCAGACTTGTTTTGGTGAATAACAGAATTTTTTTAATAACTAATAAAATAGCATTATGTACAACCGTTTGATCACAAACTAGAAATTTATGAAATCTTAACAATATGCGCCCCGTATTTCAAGCTATTACACTTCAAAATTAAGCAGAACGGTGATCACCATCTCGGATATTGGTTAAGTACCGTATATATGTCAGCAAATTTATCATTGCCGAACACATAAATATCTGATCTAGCGTAAGATTTTTCATAATTCTGACCATCCTTTGCATTCAGATCTTCCAACACTGTACCATCCTGTACATAGTACTAGGCATGCAGTTAATTCTAACAGTCATGCCTTCTCCACCTTAAGGCTTAATACTACACAACAGCTGCGACCAGATTGTTGAATAATCGCCCTAATCGAGCAGTTGAATCAGTGAAACTTCTGAAGTTCAAACTAGCAACGAATATTTTTATGTTGAAAATCTAACATAAGTCTCTCTTCATAGTTTATATATGACGGAACAATTTTAACGTTGTTACTGATCTTTAGGTCTCTTATATAAATTGTTCATTACTTCTCATATAGTTCATTTTCCTAATTTCCTTTCCTAGCTGACCTCTTTATCCCAGTTGGAGCCCACGGGGTACAGAGCATCCCGCTTTTCCAACTATGGCTGTAGCTCCGACAACAACAACGACAACTACAACGACAATAATAATAATAATAATAATAATAATAATAATAATAATAATAATAATAATAATAATAATAATAATAATAATAGTCGACATTTATCTCTCAAAAAACTGCTTTCTACATGAGATTTGAAAAAATGGCCCAGCAAACAACCCAAAAGCAGGAAAGCCTGAAATTTAGGACAGTGTGACCGGGGTGGGTCTACAATGAACATGCGGTGCCTTGTACTTGCCCCATAATGAACCCTGTCCCTTCTTTGTCTGTGGATGAAAGAGCTGAAGGTCCCCCTCTTCCATGTTCTCCTTCACAGCTTATTGGCTCTACAATGAACACTCGATGCCTCTAAAGAGCTGACCACCTATTGCTCTTTCAATGTTGCTCTTCACTGCATGCTGGTTCTCCCCAACTGGCCTCTATTGAGGACATGGATAACATTACACGATCCGTAAGCTCGGTTGCGACCTAAATTCACAAGGAAGAAAACAGTGGGTACCACACAGCAAAAGCAGGATTGCATGTGCTTCCTGAATAGCATATGTCATACGATGTTTCAGTGCTCTGTCTGCAAGACTGTCTTCTGTCTCCCGCGTGACAGCTTTAGGAAATACCACTCCGAGCAGAGGTATTGGTCCACTATTACAAAGTCCACCACAGTTGGAATGAACTAACAACTACCCATGTTTTCCTCCTTTATAAGAAATACTATCCTTTAATTACACCCGTTGGGGGAGGAAAATTAATCCTGAAAAATCAGGATAAGAGGTTAGTGTCGCCAGTTCAATGTTGCATTTTACTGTACTTTGTAAATTTTAAATATTTTATAATTCCTTGTTGTGTGTGTGTGTGTGTGTATATATATATATATATATATATATATATATATATATATATATATATATATATATATATATATATATATATATATATATATATATATATAATATATATATATATATATATATATATATATATATATATATATATATATATATGTGTGTGTGTGTGTGTGTGTGTGTGTGTGTGTATGTGTGTGTGTACGTGAATTTATCTATTTATCAACATTTGTTTTTGTCGACACCATTTCCTTATCGCAACAGTTTTATTGATGTAAGGATTGTTATAATTCTATTTGGTTATAATATTTACAAAATATATAAAGTTATATATATCAAAGGAATGTTATCTCATTAAGCCAAAGATTAAAAAGCAAAGCAACCTTATTCTTTTAACTACCATTTTATTAACACGTTCTATCCTTCATTTCATTATCGAAACAAGACTCCATTTTGTCCATACAATATACGTGTATATTTTCTGTAAATTTTTATCGATAAAGGAATTTCTACAATTCTGTGTAGCTATAAAATGACAGGAAAATTAACTCACTTCTGTAGAAGATAAAAACACCACATGCATTTGAATTAAATTATTTGCATGCAGTATCTCAAGGTAATTTTGAAGAAAATAAAATGCTAGAAACCACTTCTCCATTTTTTCTTTTTTTATTATTTAAGCGAATAATTACAAAACAAAATATTTATCAATAGAAAGCTAATTCGTTCAGCTAAAGATTAAAATATAAATTCTGAGTTTTGTCATTCCTGTATTAGCGTGCATACTGCAGTAATTGTGACAATATTTTTTTTCGTTGTTACAACACTAGTTAATTTGTTGTCATATCCGTATGATTTAAGGTTTCCACAATCATAGTAGAACACCAGCCATTTATTCCACTTTAAAATGAGACGTAAATGAAACCTCCAATGTTGAATGAAGAGTTACCATAACGCATAACCATTTGAATAAAATTACTTTTTACGTGCTTCGCGTTGACTAACAAGCCATTTTCTTAATATCTATTTGCTATATAGACATACAAGATGTGCACATAATATCTAAAACAATTCATCAAATGAAAGGAAATTTATCTAGCTACATTACGAAATTGAATACAAACTCCTACCTATAACATTTCTTGTGTTTAGGTGAGGTAAGTGAAAACATTTACACAAATTTTCATATTTGGCTATGATTTACTTGATCCCCCCCCCCTTTACATATAAGTTAGGGGGCTGTTCATGATTGTAAAATGTAGTTCAACAACTTTCCGCAAAAAGAACCACAAATGTAAATTCTAGCGTAAAATCTTATAGCACGAGAGCGAAAAAAAAAAACACGCACGCACACGCTCGTTTTACATTTCGCTACTGAAACAAGGCTTGGCACTTAAGGGTGAAAAAGTTACGTTAGTGCTACACTGTTAAAATTTTTCCGTAAAAACTGTAAAAATCCTGGAATAAATATTGACAGGCATTTACCGTTTTAAAAATCGGATATATCAATAAAACTTCATGTTATAAAAATATCAGACAGAGCACCGACATTTTATATCAAATTAACATCGTCATAATTCTCATCGATTATTACGGTACTTTTGTTTTCAATAACTTCGATATATTTCAAATATTCAGTTTAAAAGTGACACCTAAATATTCGGCTATGGCATTCGTATATCAATCGTTACGCAACGCCGATTGTTCAACTGAAATATTGCTCAGTGCAAACGCTATCAGGAAGAGTGGGGTGTACCATTTCTAATCTTATAAAGCATTCATAAAATGTATAATGACTTCAAAACCCCTAACTGCAAGATGTGTTAATGGATACCAGCATCCTAAGTTCTCTATTAATAATTCTATATCAATAAAGCACTAAACATCGTACTAAGTGAAGATTTATAAAAAGTCTAAATGACATTTAAAATGTCTCAATATCTGGTGAAAAATACCCGTAGACTTTAATATGTTTCGTGCCATTGTACTGTCTAATATCGGATTTGTCTTTATCAACATGACTGAGTAAAAAATAAATAACATCTTAATTTCAAGTAAAGCAGATGGAAACCAATCATTTGAAAAACATACTTACTGCTACATTAAAACTGTAATACCAATTTGAACTTTTGTTCTCTAAATACCTGACAAAAAAATTAACTTCAGGTGATATAGCAAATTCAATTGGTTGAATTCTTCTTTGTTATGTAGTTATAATGAAAGCTATTATACAAATAAAACCAAAAAAAAAGATATCACCAGATACATGTATTTCTTTCAACTTGAAAAAAAATTCATGCTATTACCATCATTATTATTATTATTGTCGTAGTTATAGATATTATTCATCGCATACACGAACAACCACTTTCATTTGATCATTTTTATTAATGCTATTGGAAAATTAAAAAAAAAACTACTACTACTATTACTAGTAGTAGTAGTAGTAGTAACAATAATAATGATCATAATAATGACACCAATAATCATCATCATCATAAATATACAACTTCACTACCATACCCCGAGGCCAGCACTGACCATTTTCACCATCCTTTCACCTTCCCATCCCCCCCACCCCCACCCCTTCATTTCCTTACCAAACCCATAACCATATTTGATACAGGTTACTCAGATACATAAGAAAACTGGGTTAAGATGTTGTCGGGAGAAGGGTGGATGTTTGGTAGTGGCTTTGGACAAAATGACAACGGATGACAATATACAATGAAAATCATTGGACGTGAGTGAATGAGCTCAGTTAAAAATTCTGCTTCGTCATAGAATAAGGCAATGATTTATGTTTTTTCGAGAACGATTCGTCAAGACTGATGTAGGATGGGCGGTTGGGGTGAAGGTATGATGATGCCTACAGCTAAGGCTTGCCATTCAACTTTCAGATCGAGTTTTGACCGGGAGCCTCTCTACTTAAAGAGCCGCCTTTCTATTCTGCCCTGCGCAACGTTGCTTGCAAGCTAGACTAATTGTTTGTTTGTGTTTTTGTTAACAATAAAAAAATAGGGGAGCAAGACTATGGGTCATGTCGGTTGGTTAATACTTTACGATTTTTTTTTTCTTTTTACGGATATATTTACAGATGTGGGTTGGGAATGAATTCATGTATAGAACCATACATACTGTATGTATTACTCTAAAACAATTATCTGATTAACAGACAAGAGGAAGTTATTAGATTAGATATATATATATATATATATATATATATATATATATATATATACACACATATATATATCATATATACACACACACATATATATATATATATATATATATATATATATATATATATATATATATATACACACATATATATATCATATATACACACACATATATATATATATATATATATATATATATATATATATATATATATATAGATATAGATAGATAGATAGATAGATAGATAAATAGATAAATAGATAGATAGATATAGATATATTACGTGTCCACGACCTAGGGCAAACAACCAATCTCTTCTTTCTAGTATATACAAGTTTATTAAGGAAGGAAATGATTGCCGAAGGACACAAGATTATCATCGACTATTTCTTCTGTCAATTAAACCATGTTCAAGAACGAAAATAGGAAGCAAGTTTTTCTAATTATAAAGAGCGCATTGAAAACGCATCGAATCTCATTTCTATTAATATCATTATTAATATTACTAGCCAAGCTACAACCCTATTTGGGAAAGCAGAATACTACAAGCCCAAAGACTCCAAAAGGGATATCACCCGAGTGAGGAAAGGAAATAGAGAAGTAACGGATAAAATATCATTATCATCTCCTCCTACGCCTATTGACCAAAAGGGGCCTCGATTAGATTGCGCCAGTCGTCTCTATCTTGAGCTTTTAATCTAATACTTCTCTATTCATCATCTGCTACTTAACGGTTCATAGTTCTTCTAGTGCTTTGTGGAGCCCAGTTGAAAGTTTAGTGAACTAATCTCTCTCGGGGAGTGAGAAGAGCATGTCCAAACCATCTCCATCTGCCCCTAACCCTGATCTCCTCCACATATGGCACTTGAATAATCTCTTATAGTTTTATTTCTAATCCTGTCCTGGCATTTAACTCCCAATATTCCTCCAAGGGCTTTGTTATCAAATCTACAAAATCTGTTGGAGATTGTTTCATTGTCATACCATGACTCATGTCCATACTGTAACATACATCTCACTACACTGATATATATATATATATATATATATATATATATATATATATATATATATATATATATATATATATATATATATATATATGTATATATATATATATATATATACACATTATATATATGTATATATAATATATATATATATATATATATATATATATATATATATATATATATATATATATATATATTTATATATATATATATATATATATATATATATATATATATATATATATATATATATATATATATATATATATATATATATATTTATATATAGTCTGATTTTTATATGTCATTTCAGGCGATTTGATTTCTAAATTTTACTTAACCTAGCCATTATCTGATTTGCCTTTTTTCAATCTTTCACTAAACTCCAATTCTAAAGACCCTGTATTAGAGATCATGGTTCATAAGTACTTAAATGATTCTACCTCACTAATCCTTTCTCCTCCCAATGATATTTTCTCTTCCATTGCATATTCCTTTCTAATCATTTCTGTCTTTCTTCTATTTATCTTGAGCCCAACCTCCTGTGATATTTCATGCTTTCTGATAAGCAATCATTGCAAATCTTGTGGTGGTCTGCTAAAAAGGACAGAGTCATTAGCATTCTATAGGTCAGCTAATTTCCTATTACCAATAGATTCCAATGTTTTTCCAGCATCTCTAACTATTCTACGCATTACAAAATCTATGAGAAGGATAAAGAACATAGGTGACAACACATTCCCTTGGAGTACTCCGCTGTTCACTTGAAACTAATATGATAGGACTCTACTAACATTAACGTTGCACTTGCCATGCTCATGAACAGACTTAATCAAATCTACATGTTTACGAGGAAGTCCATAATAACTCCGGACTCTCAACAAAACTGGCCGGTGTATACTATCAAAGGCTTTTTCAGAGTCTTCAAATGCCACTAGAAGTTAATTTCTCTACGCATTGCTTTGCAATATGTCTCAAAATTAAAAATTGGTCATTACAACTACCTTTTCTAAATCCTGCTTGTTCATCTCTCATCTTTCCAGCAATCTTTTTTTCTCTCTAATCTCTTTAGAATAAGTATACTATATATTTTCATGAAAACTGACGTAAGTGTGATGCCTCTGTAATTATTGCAATCAGTCAGGTCTCTCTTTTAAGCCATTTTCATCAACACTCCTAATCCCCATTCATCAGGTATAAAATATAAAGGAGATATAATAAAAAAGGAATGAAAAATATATGAAGTCATATATGACGTACGAAACGAGTCTTACAGGAGCCTGTTCAACAAAA
>NC_090748.1:86456873-86481873 GCF_036898095.1 Palaemon carinicauda | reverse complement strand
TTTACACAGGTCTTCTATCCATTTTATTTTTGCTCTTTTGCATTTATTGTCCACTGCTCTGCACTTTTGTCTATAACTTGCTTTGTTTTCTTGGGATGGGTTTTCATTCTTTGTCTTTTTTGCTTCTCTCCTCTCTTGGCATGCATCCAATACTTCCTCTGTGACCCACTGTTGCTTTGCTCTCCTTCTCCTTCCCAAAATACTGTTGGCTTCCTCTTTAATTATGTCTCGTCTCCGAAACATATACATATATATAAATATACATATATATACATATATGTATTCATATACACACACATATATATATATATATATATATATATATATATATATATATATATGTATATATATATATATATATATATACATATATATATATATATATATATATATATATATATATATATATATATATATATAGTACTTCTCTAGATAAACACCTTAGGGGAGTTGGTTTAATGTCGAAATATATATATATATATATATATATATATATATATATATATATATATATATATATATATATATATATATACATATATATATATGTATATATATATATATATATATATATATATATATATATATATATATATATATATATATATATATATATATATATCGACATTAAACCAACTTCCCTAGGGTTTTTATCTAGAGAAGTACAGCAGGTCTCATCAGCAGCACGATGAACCATTCACTTCTCCTGACACACAGCCCTATTCAACCTAATCTTGAATGCACTCTAGGGCTTCCTGCATATCAAGGTTCTACCCTGTACCAACTGTGTGTCACACAATTGTACATAATTCCTTTTGCATATATTATGCTTGTATCTTCGCTCTTCCCTCGCACTAAACGAACATGAAAATTCATGTCTGCTGTTTCCTCTGTAACATTGTCTGTCTTGTTAACTTGTTATGTCCTGTTGCTTTGAGGTTTTGTATATAAAGGAGAGTGTTCTATAACAATATAACTCAGTTGATCGCATCCTACCTTTGAGTTCACAACCCTCACTCGGCTCCGTCACATTGGTGACCCCGGAAGTCGACTCGCTCCCACTGCCTTCCACCCCCACCTCCCTCGCCCCTCCATCGTTGGTACTATGACGGAGACGGACTCTACTACAGCAGTTGGCGCTGCGGCCGCCCCATTGAAACTTTAACCGTTCGCCAGGGGAGAGGCGTTTGCTTGGTTTCAGCACGCAGAAGTCCACTTTCGTATCAGGGGCGTGACTCGCTCAACCACCAAAGCTGATTATGTTCTCGCGGCGATACCCGAGGACACCTTCCCAGAAATATCCGACTGGCTTGTGAACAAGGAGACACCCCAATAGCGTATGACGCCCTCAAAACATACCTTCTGCAGCAGTACTCGCCGTCGCCAGCCGCCCGTATAGCAAAGCTTTTTCAGCTCTCTCAATGACCGTTGGGGGACCAAAGGGCTTCGCTTGCCCTCAGGGAAATGACCAGTATCGCTCGCCTTCAACCTGCCGCAGACGGCTCTCCTCGTGAGGTGAACCTACTTCGTGCCCTTTGGATACGCCGTTTACCCGAACCTGTACGCGCTGCCATACCCGATGTCGATAGTTTACCCATAAAGGACTTGATGACCAAAGCCGACGCCCTTATGGACAGCCACTTCAAGACCTTCATCAACGCCTCCACCCCTGACGACGAGGATGCCTATTCAACGTCAACCGAAGCTGACATGAATGCCATAGGACATACACGCCTACCCCGTGACGTGGCCTACCCCGTGACGTGCCGAAGCGGCAACAAAGCCGCCCACCACCCACCAATCGCTCGCGCCACAACGAACGACTTCTACAGCCACTTACTACCTCCCATCCGCCGCAGTTTTGCTACTACCACTTCAGATTCGGGGCAACCGCGAAGAAATGTGCCAAGGATTGTCAGTGGCCAAAAAACGTGTAAGTAGGCCATCGCTTGTGGCGGTGGCCTCCCATGTTTCTAATCTTTTCTTTTTACAGGGCGTGCGATTTTTGGTAGACACGGGTGCTTGTCATTCTCTTTTGCCAAGGAAACTCTTCAAGACACGACATTGTCTGTCTACATCTGCCGACGTCCGCTTGGTAGCTGCCAACAGATCTGCGATACCCACCTACGGTTACGAGAACCTCACATTATCGTTCGGAAACGGTAAATTCAATTGGAAGTTTCTCGTTGCTGACGTCACAATGCCAATCCTCGGTGCGGATTTCCTCTCTCATTTCCACCTTCTGGTCGATGTCGCCCACCGACGATTGGTCAACGCAGACTCGTACTTGTCGACACCTCTTCAACCCGCCCCCTCTAACCTCGCTCTCCACATCAGCGCACCCACGGATGCCTACGCCCACCTCCTCACGTCGTACCCAGAAGTTTTCCGTCCAGAACTTCGCCAAACGCCCACGGTTCCTGCCAAGCACGGTATTTATCACCATATCAAGATGACGGGACCCCCAGTCTTCGCAAAATTCAGACGTCTGGCACCGGAACGATTGGCAGCCGCCAAACAGACGTTCGCCGAAATGGAGAAAATGGGCCTTTGCCAAAAGGCCTCCAGCCCATGGTCGTCACCCTTACACATCGTTCTGAAGAAAGACGGCTCCCTCCGTCCGTGCGGGGATTACAGGCGCCTGATCATGCAAACAGAACCGGATCACTACCCCCTCCCAAACATTGCCGACGTGACCTCCTACCTGCACAAAGCGAAGGTTTTCTCTACACTCGACTTCCTGAAGGGGTATTATCAGGTGCCTATGAACCCAGAAGACATCCCCAAGACCGCCATCACCACTCCGTTTGGTACATACACCTTCAATTACTCCTGTTTTGGCCTTCGTAATGCTGGGGCAACGTTTCAACGTCTCATGATGGCATCTTAGGGGACCTCCCTTTCTGTGTATGTTATGTGGACGACATACTTGTGTTCTCCTCCTCAAAAGAGGAACACCTCCGTCACCTGCGCATCGTGCTCGACCGCCTGCAACAAAACGGCCTTGTAGTCCGGTACGACAAGTGTACCTTTGGCGCCAATGAAGTATCGTTCTTAGGGCACCGTATCACTCCTGAAGGAGTCCATCCCCTCCCTGAGAAGGTAGCAGCCGTTCAGAATTTCCCCGCGCCCTCGACCGTCAAAGCTCTGCAGGAGTTCTTGGGCATGAACAACTATTATCACCGTTTTCTGCCAGCCATTGCCGCCACTCTTACTCCCCTCTACGCCTCCCTCAAGGGCAAGCCAAAGGACCTGAAGTGGGGTCCCCTTCAAGAAGCAGCCTTCTGCAATGCAAAGAAGGCCCTATCAACTGCTGCGGCTCTCATTTTTCCTATCCCACACGCCCCTCTCCTTCTCTCCACCGATGCCAGCGACGTCGCTTTTGGTGCAGTACTCGAGCAGGTGGTCAAAGGCTCGCCCCGCCCATTGGCCTTCTTCAGCAGAAAACTGTCCAAGGCAGAATCGGGTTATTCTACCTTCGATCGAGAATTGCTGGCGGTGCACTTGGCTGTCCGTCACTTTCGCCATTTCTTAGAACGTACGCCCTTTGTCACTCGCACAGACCACATGCCTCTGGTGCACGCCTTCACTTGACAGTCTGACGCCTGGTCCGCCCGTCAACGCCGACATCTCTCCGCCGTGGCTGAATACAATTGCACCCTCCAATACGTCCCTGGGAAAATGAATCCCGTTGCCGATGCCCTGTCAAGAAACACGTTGGCTGCCGTTCAACTGGGATTGGATTACAACGCCCTGGGTGAAGCCCAATGACAGGATCCAGAGTATCAAGCTTGTAGGACATCCTGCACGTCCCTCCGTTGGGAAGATTTTCCCCTCGAAGACTCCAACACCACCCTCCTCTGTGACGTCAGTACTGGTAGACCACGACCTTAGATTCCTGCTCCCATGCGCCGACAGGTGTTTGATTTCATTCACAGCCTTTCACATCCCTCGTGCCGTTCTACTGCACAGCTGCTGAAGGCAAAGTTCATTTGGCACGGCATTTCTAAGGATGCTAAGGATTGGGTCCGCGCCTGTACTTCTTGCCAAACTTCCAAAGTACATCGACACACGGATTCAGGAGTGGGCACCTTTCCTCAACCTCAGCGTCGTTTCGCACACATTCACGTCGACGTTGTAGGCCCCCTACCCACATCACAAGGACATCATTACCTGTTTACCGTCATCGACCGCTCCACTCGTTGGCCTGAAGCCATTCCCATGGAAACTGCAACGTCCGCCTCATGTACATCTGCCTTACTCTCTGGATGGATTTCAAGATTCGGTATCCCTGAGCATATTACTTCTGACAGGGGAACCACTTTCACCTCTCAATTGTGGACGTCATTAGCGAATCTCCTGGGCATCACCCTACATCAGACAACGGCCTAAACCCCCGCTGCCAATGGAATGGTTGAACGTTTTCATCGCACCCTCAAAGCAGCTTTGATGTCCCGCTGCAAGGATTCAAACTCGGTTACTCAGCTTCCCTGGGTCCTCCTGGGACTAAGGACCACTCCTAAAGACGCCCTCGACGTCTCGGCAGCTGAAATGGTGTATGGCAACCCGTTGGTCGTCCCTGCCGAATTTTTTCCTTCTACAACCTCCTCCGACGATCTCCAGCGCATACGTCACGTCGTGGGAAAATTTACTCCGTACCGCCAGACTTACAAGCCCCCAGCGAAGCATCACATACCAACGGACTTGCACTCTGCAACGCACGTCTTCCTTACACGGGCCCTTTCCTTGTGATCCGACGCAGTCCGAAAGCATTCCTACTAAACATTCGGGGCAAAGAAGACTGGGTCTCCATTGATCGTCTAAAACCTGCTTATCTTCTGCCAGATGACCCGCCTACAATTCGCCTCTCCAGATCAGGGCGCCCTATTTAACATGTACAGTATGTCATTTTTAGGGGGGGAGCCATGTACCAACCGTGTGTCACACAATTGTACATAATTCCTTTTGCATATATTATGCTTGTATCTTCGCTCTTCCCTCGCACTAAACGAACATGAAAATTCATGTCTGCTGTTTCCTCTGTAACATTGTCTGTCTTGTTAACTTGTTATGTCCTGTTGCCTTGAGGTTTTGTATATAAAGGAGAGTGTTCTATAACAATATAACTCAGTTGATCACATCCTGCCTTTGAGTTCACAACCCTCACTCGGCTCCGTCACAACCCTTTTCCCCTACGCTGTCCACCACATCTAAATAATACTTTTAAGGTTTTCCTCTCCTACTTCCTAGCACCTCTGAATCATGCTCTTTTTATTAATCTTCTGCTGCTATTTTTTCTTCATATGATCAAACCACTTCCAAATACTCTGATTCATACGTTCAGCTACGTTAATTTTTTTACATTTTACCAATTTTACGTATATCTATGCTTCCTACCCTATATCAGTTCTTCTTGAATCACACATACTATGCAAGCAGTTCATTTTCAAGAGCTTCAAACTCTTTATTGACCGCATACACCATAAATAGCTCATTTCTATAAAGGAGAGTTAATTAAACAGTCCTTGTATACATTTCCACCTTTGCTTCCATGGACAACTCAAATCTCTTACCACTCTTCAGCAGAACTTCTGCTACCTTTCTTGCATTTCCTATTCTATGACTCGCATCTCTTCTCGTCTTGACATCATCCGTTATATCTATTCCATGAACTTTATACGCAACAACCACTTCCATACTTCGACCACCCTTACTATGTTCATCCCTTCCTATTCTTTATTTCCATTTACTCTAATTACATTATTCTTAATCACATCTACTGTCAATTTTCTTCTTTTGCAGACAATTTCAAATTTTCCTACCAGCTTGCAGTTTCCACTATCCTAAATCAGCAGTAATATCTAAAATCATTAACCAATTCTAAGCCCATTCACAACCATACATCCACTGCCCTTCGCTAACTCGCAGGGGGTTACCAAGCTTTAACAAACTCTTGTAAAGGATCCTCTTTCGCACCAAATCAGTCACTCTTCTGCCCACCTACGGAAATACACGATTCAGTTCCATCATAAAAGCTATTATATACTTTCAACAATCTTATCATATATACATTGCATTCTAAATACCCTCCACATTGCTTTTATCGATTCTATTAAAGCGTTTTTATATCTATCTAAATCATCTAGACCTTTCCATTCCCACAAGAATCTTTCATTCAACACTTAATTGCCAAAACTCAGTGTTCTTCCTTAGGCAATCGCCCGTTAACTGGCCTACTTTGTAAATCAAAATCATAGCATATGTCGTCCCTTGTATAGAAGCTGATGTTATACCCTCGTCATTCTTACAGCTCTCTCTTTAGATTAACTTGTAACTGGGAAACCTTTAGGGGGAGACAATCATAAACTTTAAAAGAACCTACCAAGGTAGTTTCATTAAAATCGAAGAGCAACAAAATATTAGCCTTTTCGACACGTGACCTAGCAAAAAATAAGACGAAATTGAATATGCTTTCCGTAAATAATTGGTAAGTTAAAAAAACTTACCTACGAACTTTCAGATCCAACAAAATTTAATCGAAATCATAAAAAAAAAAAATAACTGCAGTCGGTGGAATAAATCTAATGGAACAACATCAAAGACATTTTCGTTTTAACCCTCTAAAGATGAAGTGTTGTCGTGAGATGACAAAAAACCGCATGTTCATCCTGTATACAGATAAAACGTAGAATTCTGGCATTCAAATTAACAAGTGACCTCTGAAAAGAGATTAAGGTGAAAAATATTTCGGAGAAATTATCAATAAATACCCAAGTGTCTAACTTTTACTTTCACTACAATTACAGAAAAAAAACTAAGTATCAGAAGTATAATATGTAGCAAATATTTACGAATAAACTTCAGAAATGGATCAGATAAAGTACGAGAGGAAGATAGTGACCTACCCTCAAAGTAACTACCTACATTAGCTGGTCAAAACCTATGAAAAGTACAATTTTGTTTCTTTCTTTGACCCGAGGCCTTGGGAAATAGATTATGGTCAAAATTATTTTGTGAAAATAATCACAAAAACATACTCTAATTACCTACCAAATATCACCAATGTTAGAGAACTGAAATAATATTTGAATTGTACTACAGTCGAGAAAAATAGGTCAAGGTCAAATAAAAGAAAATTTTCAGGAACATAAAAAAACCGCCAAAGGATCAGCTATCAACATTCATCACTGTTGAAAAATAAAAACGTTTATGTCCATTGAATTAATCTGTCCATTAGCATTGTTCTGTGACAAAAAATGGTAATTTAAAATAATCAGTGGAAGCTTTTAGGGAAAGAATAGTATAAACTAATACCACGTTTCATCAAAATCAAGACTAAATGAAGGAAACTAATAATGATTTCGAAAATTTTTGTTTTTAAACAACAACAACAATATCAACGAAAACAACAACGACAATAATAATAATAATAATAATAATAATAATAATAATAATAATAATAATTATTTTTTTTTTATGAAAAATGACAATAATAACACCGACTTATTCCAATGATGATTTAGCTTGACTGAAATCTGAAGTGTTCCAGAAATGTATATACATATTCAAGCGCTTGTTTTCATATCCATGATTAAACAGAGTTTTAAAGAAAATGTCCATTACAGAGGATAAAAGCGGACGGCTGAAACAATAAAATTAACAGCGACAATAACCACACCATTGCCGCATTACAAAGAGGTAAACAATAACAATAATCAAAAAGATAAAAACAACGCCGAAATAGATCAAGAACATGGAAAGTTCGAAGGAAAACAAAGAGATTTTACGAACAAGTAGCATCAGTAAAAACTCAGTTTAAATTAAAGTAACAAAAAACAAGATCACAGAGACGAATAAAATTAAAGGAATTCGGGAAGAAAGCGAAGATGAACAAATCTATAAAAAAACAGGATCAACAATCCCACTAAAAATTTTAGATCAACAACAAAAATAGTAGAAAATCTACAAGTGAGAGAAAGAAAAAAAAAGCTGATAGATGTAAAGCAAAAGTAACCATGAAAGTACTCAACTAATAAATAAAAAGTAGCAACGACATCAAGAGTTTAGAACCAGAAAAAAAAAATTCGACTAAAAGCAAAAACAAGAGTAGCCGTCCCGGACCCAACATTCTTCTTCTCCGCTTTGCAAGTCGAAGTACTTTCACCTCTCAATACTTATTTTTTTTTTTTTTTTTTTAAATGCAGTTTTTAGGCAACGAACCCCCATCCCAACATTTCTGTACTGGAGTGAAAAGGGCAAGGTCATAAAGTACAGGAGGAGAGGATGATGAAGGCTCCAGCATTTTCTTTTCATATATATTGTTATATATTATCATTTTTATTAATTGCTAAACTAATTGGAAAAAGTAGGATGCTATAAGCCCAAGGGCTCCAACAAGGAAAATGGTTCATTGACTGCTTTAAATGTAAAATATCTCGATTTGAATCTTCGCTAATTTTCTTTCAGACGACCATATCCCAATCTTAGCATGATTGGTAACGTCTCTGCCTGGTGATCGCCAGTCGGGGGTTCGAGTCCCGCTCAAACTCGTTAGTGCCATTAGTGTTTGCAACCTTACCATCATTGTGAGCTAAGGTTGGGGGGTTTGGGGGAGCCTATGGTTCTATCTGGAGTCATCAGCAGCCATTGCCTGGCCCTCCCTGGTCCTAGCTTGGGTGGAGAGGAGGCTTGGGCGTTGGTTATATACTATATGGTCAGTCTCTAGGGCATTGTCCTGCTTGCTATGGCAATGTCACTATCCCTTGTCTTTGCCATTCATGAGCGACCTTTAAACCTTTAAACAAGGTTGTTTTTCAGATGCATAGTTTCTTCCAAGCCGACGAAATATATTGGCACGTGGCTGAGAGATACACTACTTAATTCACGACTGGTGGGTTCATAGATTGCTTGTTAACCGTCCAGCTGTAAATGGATATTTGGACATGCTGGGGCTGGTAACCTCCCCACCCTCTATAGTCATGCAGAGAAACCGGAAGGCTTCATCTTTTGGGTGCCACCTCCTCATACGGGGATTAAGGCGTAGGCTAATGCTAAGATCAACGAGGAAGCAACGTGTTACCTCAGGTAGTTCCAGGTGGGCAGCCATTCAGATCTAACTAAAACCAAAGTCGAAAAAATTTCATCATTTAAGAAACAAGACTATTCTTGAAACGAATGTGGTTCCACGTCACATTCATACAAGCATTTAGTGCATTACAGACAATCTCTTGGCTCAGACCTAATTAAAACCCCTTCCCGTCTCCAGGAACTAGGCAAGGGAGTCCCTCAATTGCTATAACCCTATCTTTCAGGGGACCGTCCTGATTATTTTTGGACGAATACTTTTGAAATCAATGAAAATTAGTAAATTCACTCAAAGTTATTTATGACATCCTATCTATCACAGTGACAAGTTGTACGACTAAATATTAAGAAATAACGGGGAAATGACGAATTAAAAACCCGAAAACTTCGTTTTTCCAAAATCAGGACGTTATGGACCTTAGCTTTGGCCTTGACCTTCTTATCTTTGGACGAATATTCTTTAAATTACCGAAAATGAGTACGTTCGACCAACGTCATCTATGACCTATCAATCGGGATGACAAGTTGTACGGCAAAATATTAAGAAATAACGGAGATATCACGGATTAAAAAAACCGATCCCTTCGTTTTTTTCCAAAATAAGGCCGCTATGGACCTTAGCTTTGACCTTGACCTTCTTTTTTGGGACGAATATTATTTAAATTACGGAAAAATTAGTACATTCAACCAACATTATCTATGGCCTCCTATAAATTAGAATGACAAGTTTTACGGAAAAATATTAAGAAAAAACGGAGATGTAAGGAATTAAAAATCAGAACCCCTTCGTTTCTCCGAAGTCAGGACGGTATGACCCGTAGATTTGACCTTTACTGTCTTTCTTGCTCAGGAAGTATCCATGATGAGTGTTAAAACTGAATTTTTATGTATTTTTACCCCTTTGATACATTTCATGCAATAAGTGCCATATGATTTCGCCGAAAGTGCAAAACGCAAAAATACTGCTTTTCTTGATTTCACTTTTTTTCTATTCAAATGCTTAAAACTCTTATTTGAGGGCATATTTCAAAGATAAATAAACCAGTTTAAAGAAAAGAAAAGTTTTAACTCTTGTTGGAAATAGATTTTTCATAAATAGATACAAGTGTACAAGTTTAGAGTTCAACTTTTTATTGACGTAAAGATTAAAATATATAACTATTTTCTTCCCTATTGTCGAAAAAATTATTCTAAGAGATATTTTTTTTTCTATATAATTTCTATGTCAGTAAGTTTCATTACTATAGTTCTAAATATAGTGTTTTTCTTCAGTAAAATTCAAATTAATCATCCAATAGCCTTGGAATTATATATATACATATATATATATATATATATATATATATATATATATATATATATATATATATATATATCTATCTATCTATCTATCTATCTATCTATCTATCTATCTATCTATCTATATATATATATATATATATATATATATATATATATATATATATATATATATATATATATATATATATATATATAAATTTCTACCTCATACTTGGGATCGAACGCTAGCCCCTTCTAATGAAAGGCCAGGTCGAAACCAACCATGCCACGAGAGCCCATAAAAGGAAATCTGAACCTGACCCTAATCTAGCTGTCCGAGGATTTACCTGGTGAGACATCAGTCTCTTTACCAGCGAGTTTTACCAGATTTCCCCGGGCCACCACGTGACACAATTGGTAGTAATTCATTCAAATTACCCCTAATGAGTCAATATGGATAAATATCAACACAACATCGTGTTCAAATAGAAATAAATTTCTACCTCATACTTGGGATCGAACGCTAGCCCCTTCTAATGAAAGGCCAGGTCGAAACCAACCATGCCACGAGAGCCCATAAAAGGAAATCTGAACCTGACCCTAATCTAGCTGTCCGAGGATTTACCTGGTGAGACATCAGTCTCTTTACCAGCGAGTTTTACCAGATTTCCCCGGGCCACCACGTGACACAATTGGTAGTAATTCATTCAAATTACCCCTAATGAGTCAATATGGATAAATATCAACACAACATCGTGTTCAAATAGAAATAAATTTCTACCTCATACTTGGGATCGAACGCTAGCCCCTTCTAATGAAAGGCCAGGTCGAAACCAACCATGCCACGAGAGCCCATAAAAGGAAATCTGAACCTGACCCTAATCTAGCTGTCCGAGGATTTACCTGGTGAGACATCAGTCTCTTTACCAGCGAGTTTTACCAGATTTCCCCGGGCCACCACGTGACACAATTGGTAGTAATTCATTCAAATTACCCCTAATGAGTCAATATGGATAAATATCAACACAACATCGTGTTCAAATAGAAATAAATTTCTACCTCATACTTGGGATCGAACGCTAGCCCCTTCTAATGAAAGGCCAGGTCGAAACCAACCATGCCACGAGAGCCCATAAAAGGAAATCTGAACCTGACCCTAATCTAGCTGTCCGAGGATTTACCTGGTGAGACATCAGTCTCTTTACCAGCGAGTTTTACCAGATTTCCCCGGGCCACCACGTGACACAATTGGTAGTAATTCATTCAAATTACCCCTAATGAGTCAATATGGATAAATATCAACACAACATCGTGTTCAAATAGAAATAAATTTCTACCTCATACTTGGGATCGAACGCTAGCCCCTTCTAATGAAAGGCCAGGTCGAAACCAACCATGCCACGAGAGCCCATAAAAGGAAATCTGAACCTGACCCTAATCTAGCTGTCCGAGGATTTACCTGGTGAGACATCAGTCTCTTTACCAGCGAGTTTTACCAGATTTCCCCGGGCCACCACGTGACACAATTGGTAGTAATTCATTCAAATTACCCCTAATGAGTCAATATGGATAAATATCAACACAACATCGTGTTCAAATAGAAATAAATTTCTACCTCATACTTGGGATCGAACGCTAGCCCCTTCTAATGAAAGGCCAGGTCGAAACCAACCATGCCACGAGAGCCCATAAAAGGAAATCTGAACCTGACCCTAATCTAGCTGTCCGAGGATTTACCTGGTGAGACATCAGTCTCTTTACCAGCGAGTTTTACCAGATTTCCCCGGGCCACCACGTGACACAATTGGTAGTAATTCATTCAAATTACCCCTAATGAGTCAATATGGATAAATATCAACACAACATCGTGTTCAAATAGAAATAAATTTCTACCTCATACTTGGGATCGAACGCTAGCCCCTTCTAATGAAAGGCCAGGTCGAAACCAACCATGCCACGAGAGCCCATAAAAGGAAATCTGAACCTGACCCTAATCTAGCTGTCCGAGGATTTACCTGGTGAGACATCAGTCTCTTTACCAGCGAGTTTTACCAGATTTCCCCGGGCCACCACGTGACACAATTGGTAGTAATTCATTCAAATTACCCCTAATGAGTCAATATGGATAAATATCAACACAACATCGTGTTCAAATAGAAATAAATTTCTACCTCATACTTGGGATCGAACGCTAGCCCCTTCTAATGAAAGGCCAGGTCGAAACCAACCATGCCACGAGAGCCCATAAAAGGAAATCTGAACCTGACCCTAATCTAGCTGTCCGAGGATTTACCTGGTGAGACATCAGTCTCTTTACCAGCGAGTTTTACCAGATTTCCCCGGGCCACCACGTGACACAATTGGTAGTAATTCATTCAAATTACCCCTAATGAGTCAATATGGATAAATATCAACACAACATCGTGTTCAAATAGAAATAAATTTCTACCTCATACTTGGGATCGAACGCTAGCCCCTTCTAATGAAAGGCCAGGTCGAAACCAACCATGCCACGAGAGCCCATAAAAGGAAATCTGAACCTGACCCTAATCTAGCTGTCCGAGGATTTACCTGGTGAGACATCAGTCTCTTTACCAGCGAGTTTTACCAGATTTCCCCGGGCCACCACGTGACACAATTGGTAGTAATTCATTCAAATTACCCCTAATGAGTCAATATGGATAAATATCAACACAACATCGTGTTCAAATAGAAATAAATTTCTACCTCATACTTGGGATCGAACGCTAGCCCCTTCTAATGAAAGGCCAGGTCGAAACCAACCATGCCACGAGAGCCCATAAAAGGAAATCTGAACCTGACCCTAATCTAGCTGTCCGAGGATTTACCTGGTGAGACATCAGTCTCTTTACCAGCGAGTTTTACCAGATTTCCCCGGGCCACCACGTGACACAATTGGTAGTAATTCATTCAAATTACCCCTAATGAGTCAATATGGATAAATATCAACACAACATCGTGTTCAAATAGAAATAAATTTCTACCTCATACTTGGGATCGAACGCTAGCCCCTTCTAATGAAAGGCCAGGTCGAAACCAACCATGCCACGAGAGCCCATAAAAGGAAATCTGAACCTGACCCTAATCTAGCTGTCCGAGGATTTACCTGGTGAGACATCAGTCTCTTTACCAGCGAGTTTTACCAGATTTCCCCGGGCCACCACGTGACACAATTGGTAGTAATTCATTCAAATTACCCCTAATGAGTCAATATGGATAAATATCAACACAACATCGTGTTCAAATAGAAATAAATTTCTACCTCATACTTGGGATCGAACGCTAGCCCCTTCTAATGAAAGGCCAGGTCGAAACCAACCATGCCACGAGAGCCCATAAAAGGAAATCTGAACCTGACCCTAATCTAGCTGTCCGAGGATTTACCTGGTGAGACATCAGTCTCTTTACCAGCGAGTTTTACCAGATTTCCCCGGGCCACCACGTGACACAATTGGTAGTAATTCATTCAAATTACCCCTAATGAGTCAATATGGATAAATATCAACACAACATCGTGTTCAAATAGAAATAAATTTCTACCTCATACTTGGGATCGAACGCTAGCCCCTTCTAATGAAAGGCCAGGTCGAAACCAACCATGCCACGAGAGCCCATAAAAGGAAATCTGAACCTGACCCTAATCTAGCTGTCCGAGGATTTACCTGGTGAGACATCAGTCTCTTTACCAGCGAGTTTTACCAGATTTCCCCGGGCCACCACGTGACACAATTGGTAGTAATTCATTCAAATTACCCCTGGTTTCGACCTGGCCTTTCATTAGAAGGGGCTAGCGTTCGATCCCAAGTATGAGGTAGAAATTTATTTCTATTTGAACACGATGTTGTGTTGATATTTATCCATATTGACTCATTAGGGGTAATTTGAATGAATTACTACCAATTGTGTCACGTGGTGGCCCGGGGAAATCTGGTAAAACTCGCTGGTAAAGAGACTGATGTCTCACCAGGTAAATCCTCGGACAGCTAGATTAGGGTCAGGTTCAGATTTCCTTTTATGGGCTCTCGTGGCATGGTTGGTTTCGACCTGGCCTTTCATTAGAAGGGGCTAGCGTTCGATCCCAAGTATGAGGTAGAAATTTATTTCTATTTGAACACGATGTTGTGTTGATATTTATCCATATTGACTCATTAGGGGTAATTTGAATGAATTACTACCAATTGTGTCACGTGGTGGCCCGGGGAAATCTGGTAAAACTCGCTGGTAAAGAGACTGATGTCTCACCAGGTAAATCCTCGGACAGCTAGATTAGGGTCAGGTTCAGATTTCCTTTTATGGGCTCTCGTGGCATGGTTGGTTTCGACCTGGCCTTTCATTAGAAGGGGCTAGCGTTCGATCCCAAGTATGAGGTAGAAATTTATTTCTATTTGAACACGATGTTGTGTTGATATTTATCCATATTGACTCATTAGGGGTAATTTGAATGAATTACTACCAATTGTGTCACGTGGTGGCCCGGGGAAATCTGGTAAAACTCGCTGGTAAAGAGACTGATGTCTCACCAGGTAAATCCTCGGACAGCTAGATTAGGGTCAGGTTCAGATTTCCTTTTATGGGCTCTCGTGGCATGGTTGGTTTCGACCTGGCCTTTCATTAGAAGGGGCTAGCGTTCGATCCCAAGTATGAGGTAGAAATTTATTTCTATTTGAACACGATGTTGTGTTGATATTTATCCATATTGACTCATTAGGGGTAATTTGAATGAATTACTACCAATTGTGTCACGTGGTGGCCCGGGGAAATCTGGTAAAACTCGCTGGTAAAGAGACTGATGTCTCACCAGGTAAATCCTCGGACAGCTAGATTAGGGTCAGGTTCAGATTTCCTTTTATGGGCTCTCGTGGCATGGTTGGTTTCGACCTGGCCTTTCATTAGAAGGGGCTAGCGTTCGATCCCAAGTATGAGGTAGAAATTTATTTCTATTTGAACACGATGTTGTGTTGATATTTATCCATATTGACTCATTAGGGGTAATTTGAATGAATTACTACCAATTGTGTCACGTGGTGGCCCGGGGAAATCTGGTAAAACTCGCTGGTAAAGAGACTGATGTCTCACCAGGTAAATCCTCGGACAGCTAGATTAGGGTCAGGTTCAGATTTCCTTTTATGGGCTCTCGTGGCATGGTTGGTTTCGACCTGGCCTTTCATTAGAAGGGGCTAGCGTTCGATCCCAAGTATGAGGTAGAAATTTATTTCTATTTGAACACGATGTTGTGTTGATATTTATCCATATTGACTCATTAGGGGTAATTTGAATGAATTACTACCAATTGTGTCACGTGGTGGCCCGGGGAAATCTGGTAAAACTCGCTGGTAAAGAGACTGATGTCTCACCAGGTAAATCCTCGGACAGCTAGATTAGGGTCAGGTTCAGATTTCCTTTTATGGGCTCTCGTGGCATGGTTGGTTTCGACCTGGCCTTTCATTAGAAGGGGCTAGCGTTCGATCCCAAGTATGAGGTAGAAATTTATTTCTATTTGAACACGATGTTGTGTTGATATTTATCCATATTGACTCATTAGGGGTAATTTGAATGAATTACTACCAATTGTGTCACGTGGTGGCCCGGGGAAATCTGGTAAAACTCGCTGGTAAAGAGACTGATGTCTCACCAGGTAAATCCTCGGACAGCTAGATTAGGGTCAGGTTCAGATTTCCTTTTATGGGCTCTCGTGGCATGGTTGGTTTCGACCTGGCCTTTCATTAGAAGGGGCTAGCGTTCGATCCCAAGTATGAGGTAGAAATTTATTTCTATTTGAACACGATGTTGTGTTGATATTTATCCATATTGACTCATTAGGGGTAATTTGAATGAATTACTACCAATTGTGTCACGTGGTGGCCCGGGGAAATCTGGTAAAACTCGCTGGTAAAGAGACTGATGTCTCACCAGGTAAATCCTCGGACAGCTAGATTAGGGTCAGGTTCAGATTTCCTTTTATGGGCTCTCGTGGCATGGTTGGTTTCGACCTGGCCTTTCATTAGAAGGGGCTAGCGTTCGATCCCAAGTATGAGGTAGAAATTTATTTCTATTTGAACACGATGTTGTGTTGATATTTATCCATATTGACTCATTAGGGGTAATTTGAATGAATTACTACCAATTGTGTCACGTGGTGGCCCGGGGAAATCTGGTAAAACTCGCTGGTAAAGAGACTGATGTCTCACCAGGTAAATCCTCGGACAGCTAGATTAGGGTCAGGTTCAGATTTCCTTTTATGGGCTCTCGTGGCATGGTTGGTTTCGACCTGGCCTTTCATTAGAAGGGGCTAGCGTTCGATCCCAAGTATGAGGTAGAAATTTATTTCTATTTGAACACGATGTTGTGTTGATATTTATCCATATTGACTCATTAGGGGTAATTTGAATGAATTACTACCAATTGTGTCACGTGGTGGCCCGGGGAAATCTGGTAAAACTCGCTGGTAAAGAGACTGATGTCTCACCAGGTAAATCCTCGGACAGCTAGATTAGGGTCAGGTTCAGATTTCCTTTTATGGGCTCTCGTGGCATGGTTGGTTTCGACCTGGCCTTTCATTAGAAGGGGCTAGCGTTCGATCCCAAGTATGAGGTAGAAATTTATTTCTATTTGAACACGATGTTGTGTTGATATTTATCCATATTGACTCATTAGGGGTAATTTGAATGAATTACTACCAATTGTGTCACGTGGTGGCCCGGGGAAATCTGGTAAAACTCGCTGGTAAAGAGACTGATGTCTCACCAGGTAAATCCTCGGACAGCTAGATTAGGGTCAGGTTCAGATTTCCTTTTATGGGCTCTCGTGGCATGGTTGGTTTCGACCTGGCCTTTCATTAGAAGGGGCTAGCGTTCGATCCCAAGTATGAGGTAGAAATTTATTTCTATTTGAACACGATGTTGTGTTGATATTTATCCATATATATATATATAAAACCTGAATAAATCTTATCAAATTCTGATTGGAGATTCATATATGGCTGTTACTCTCCTCTCAGTAAAGTTTTAATACTGGCGTAAGTACAAAAACTTCTAATAAAATACCAAATTTCTGATGGTTATGACCCACTTCCCTCACACGTTTGCTGTGCTTTGTTTTTCCCTTTTCCTTCGCTATATCCTAAAAGAGATGTTCTTCCCTTTCGCTCACCAGGAAAACTTGTTCTAATCTGGTCTATACTAGATCTACCAACCTACATTTTACCCAATTTCTTATCTGCTAACCCATGTGAACATTTAGCCTCCAGCTATAAAAAAATGGAAATATTTCGTAAAACGTTTTTTTTTTTTTTACTTCTCTCTCTCTCTCTCTCTCTCTCTCTCTCTCTCTCTCTCTCTCTCTCTCTCTCAAAGATAAGTAACATAGCAGATATCGTTATCATAAAATACTTGAATGATTGTGAAGAACATACCCATAATAAAAATATGCAGCAATCAAAACAAATGAAGATCACATAAACACAAATGGGCACATGATATTCAGGACAACAAGCTAGCACAATTCCAGTGAAGAATCATAAGCAGTATATTAAAATGCCCGTCTACAGCTAATACAACCGACCCAAATGGGTAACAGGTAGATAAATAGCGACCCAAAGGCAATAATGAAAGTGAGAGGGAAATAAGTCTTCTAGCAGGTTCTATGCCTATTCAGTTCGGCCGAATCAGTCGGCTGTGTCAAGGCTAAATCAGACTTATATTAATTGCCAACTGTTAAGAAGCAGAATACGAAATATGGGCTTCGTTACACAAACCCCTACCCCACTTTTTTTTTTCCTTTTCTAAGCATGGTTGCGTAACCTCGTCTGGCAAAGCTTATAGTCATCCTCCTTTCCAATGGCTGATTTATACTTATACTTTTCTTAACGAGTTTCAACCTTCAAACCAAAACGTCTCTCTCTCTCTCTCTCTCTCTCTCTCTCTCTCTCTCTCTCTCTCTCTCTCTCTCTCTCTGTCAATATCAATAAATACTGAAACCCGTTGAGATACTACCGCTAGAGAGTTATTGGTTCCTTTGACTGGCTAGAAAGTACTACATTGCATCATTTTCTCTGGTTACGGCTCATTTTCTTTTTGCCTACACATACAATGAATAGTCTGGCCTGCTATTTACATATTCTTCTCTGTCCTCATACTTATGACGACACAGAGATTACCAAACAATTCTTCCTAGCTCAAAGGGTTAACTACTGCTATGTAATTGATCAGGGGCTACTTTCATCTTGGAAAGGGTAGAAGAGACTCTTTAGGTTTGGTAAACAGCTTTTCTAAGAGGACACTCCCAAATCAAGTGTTCTCTGGTCTTGGATAGTGCCATAGGCTCAGTACCATGGTCTTTCACTGTCTTGGGGTACAATTCTCTTGCTTGAAGGTAAATTCAGGGAAAATGTTCTATCTTATTTCCCTTCTTTTTTTTTAAGCTTTTATAGTTATATGAAAAAATTATTCTAATATTTTTACTGTTTTTAAAAGTTTTATTTTAATTGATATTTACTTTTCTTGTAGTTCCATATTTCCTTTCCTCACTAGGCTATTTTCCCTGTTGGAGCCCTCAGGCTTAAAACATCCTGCTCTTCCAACTACGGTTGTAACCCAGTAAGTAATAATAATAATAATAATAATAATAATAATAATAATAATAATAATAATAATAAGTAGAACTTGGTATGTTTAAAATACAATAATAAGACATTAGGACTTCCATGCAGTTTGGTTCAAATCAGTGGGGTGAAAATTACCTTTCCTGTGACTTTCCTATTTGACAACACACATTTGAACGAAATTCCTCTCTCTCTCTCTCTCTCTCTCTCTCTCTCTCTCTCTCTCTCTCTCTCTCTCTCTCTCTCTCTCTCTCATAGGCGACCCATAACAAACCAGTAACAACAAGTACTGAATTAGTAATTTCGATCAATAAAGTCGTGTTGAATTTTAAGAGCAGCACCATTTTCACCAACCACCGGCCAGTCACAGGTCAAGTTCGAGATCAGGTCCCTCGAACCGATGCAATGCCACAAAGCCAAAAGGCGAATGATAGAACAGAGACAGATCTGAACTTTCCTAGGAGGAAATGGAAACTACTTGTGACATTTTCAATTAAGGGGGACTTATTTTTCTACTGAAAAATATGATAAAACTTGAAACAGTGAATGAGTACACGCAGGTCTTTCATACAAATAAAAGTTACCTAAATAAACACCAGTACCAAGCATAGACGTGTTTAGTCACTCTGGAAGAAATTGTGTATAAAACCTACGATAATATCAGCTAAAATAAACTTTGCAAGTATATTAACCTCCAGAAATAAACTTTACCTTTAAGTTATAAACTAAAAGGGAATAAGACTTTTGAAATCTGGACATATATAGCTTAGTGAACTTGGAAATGATGCATTCCCAGAAACAACTCCAAGTATTCAAGGAAGGATTATTTTCAGTATATATTATATAGCTATTTGCAACCCTTAACAACATGGAAATAAATTATATTTAAAAGGGGGTTAAAGCCTTCAAAATTATTGTCTACATCTTTCTGTAACTACTCTATGAGAAACGATATTCCATCCTAAAAGTGGACACTTAAAATATATGAATTACTGACACGAATTTTTTTTTTTTCATTATAGTTCACTCATAAAAGAATACAAAATAATGTGAAGGCCTAATACATATTGGGTTATCTTTTTTTTTCGGATGAGGAATTATAAGCAACCCCACATTAAGGAGATTATATAACTATCTCTAAAGATCAAAACTGTAATATTTCCAAAAGACAAAACAAAGGTTACTTCATTGAAACAAAAAGAAATAAAAATTCTTTCATGGTAGCAATTAACATTAGGTAATTTGTATCTTTTTATGACTGTTGTACTTTGTCGAAAGTTTTTATTCTGTCATTTGACAATTTACTTTCATTTTAACTCTTGAGACTTCTGTCTTGCAAAAGAAACGCATATCATCACTATCTGTCAGCGTGACGTCCTTGTGGGATTATTAATGACAATGAATACAGCAAGTAATAGGACTTAATGCAAACAAGACATGAGTGCATATGATGATATGCAGAAAATTTAATATAAATCCTCTCTTTTGGTATCGACATGGTTACATCACAAAGAAAATCTCGTTAGCCTAAAAAAAAAAAAAATATTTTTACTTTTCAAACTATTGAGTACATATTTGAGTTTACTGTGGATTGTTATACTAAGTTTCCTACATCCTCTTTTTCTTGCATTTTATAAAACATACAATATTTCAAAAGATTGTTTAGTTCTACTACTCTTACAATAATAAACCATATCCTACACAAAGCTATCAAGCTCTGACGAATCCTCATTAACATTACGCCGTGCGTTCAAGGATTTCTCTTTATTTTCTTTTTACTTACTGAAAGTTCTTTCTTGTAAACACAAACTTAACATTATAACTATCATTTGTATACAGAAATGTTAAACCATAAAACCTTCCGGTGGGATTTTTTTTCTTTACATAATTCGATTGTAACTGGCTAACTAAATAATGTAATAGGTACATACACAAATTAACACATCATACATATTAATTTCAATTTAATGCTGTTGGTTAGTTTTTGACACGTAAAGAAATATTTTTAAGAAAGAGAGAGTTATTATCTTAAATATATATATATATATATATATATATATAAATGTGTGTGCGTGTATGTGTATGTATGTATATATGTGTATATGTATAAATATATATATATATATATAGAGAGAGAGAGAGAGAGAGAGAGAGAGAGAGGAGAGAGAGAGAGAGAGATTCTAACGCACGGGTTTTTAACACAGCAGTGACAGATAACTCAAGAAATTACGAACTTAGTAAAAATGGCTTGTCAGAATCCGTAAAATATCCCAAGTATTTTTCAAATTGAACTTCACGTAAAAGTTACGATAGTTGTCATGGCCACAATTACTGGGCGAAAAAAAAAGGTATGCCAGGTACCTTTCTCCTACTAAGAGAAATACAAATTAAATTAAAAATATGGATATAACTTAAATTAGCGAAAAGACAATTCTTTTTCGTACCATAATCTTGGAAATAAAATTTCAAATCGTTAAGAAAAACACCCTAAGAGGATTTTAGCTGGTCAAGGCCTTTGCTATGTAACGTACCAAATTGTAAACAATATACAAAGAACTAACAATTACCTTTCAAAAATAACATTCGAATCGACGAAAATATTACAAAATTTACAAAAATCAATCTATAACGAGTGTTAATTCGTATCGCGTACCGCGTTTTGTCCTAAGATAAATATTCATACTATGTAAAAGCTATATTGTGCATCGATATCTCCATTTGAAGCATGTGAAGCTTGTCAATCTCTATCCGTTAATAATAAACTGTGTAAAACTGTATGATCAAATACCGTAGAATTATTCAATTTGACGATTGTTTTTTTTATCATGATTATGATTTAAAAACTAGTAGCTACTATACTTGGGAGAACAAAACCTACAAGCTTAAAATACCAAGATAAAAAAAACTAGCCCAGTATGGAGGAAAAACGAAAGTGTAAAGAAAGAACTAAAAATAATTTTTAAAAAATGCATGTTAAACAAATAACAAGTTAAACTATAAAACGAGTCTCGTGTTTGCCTACTTAACACAAAAGTCTACACCACGTTTAAACTTCTGAAGTTAAAATGATTAAACTATTTCATTGTGAAAATCGTTCTTCAATTTGGTCATAGAGGGAATTAAATTTCTAAAATACTGTAAAATGTTCTAAAAAGCAGAAGGCAAAACTAAGAAATAACTGTATGTCTTTTACTATGTAACGGATGGTAAAATCTTGTGAGATTTGAGTGCAAAGTACAGCCAGAAATATATATATATATATATATATATATACATATATATATATATATATATAGATAGATAGATAGATATAGATATAGATATATATAGATATATATATATATATATATATATAAATCTTATACAGTATAAACAAGGAGCTCATTGAATGACGGTTTAAAAGTTTAAAGGCCGCTCATGAATGGCAGAGGCAAGGGACAGAGACATTGCCCTAGCAAGCAGGTCAATGCTCTAGAGACTGACCATTAATCATATGATCATTGCCTAAGCCCCTCTCCACCCAAACTAGGACCAAGGAGGACCAGGCAATGGCTGCTGATGACTTAGCAGATAGACATATAGGCTACCCCCAAACCCCCAATAATTAGCTCCCAAAGGATGGTGAGATTACAGCGACCACAGGAACTAACGAGTATAAGCGGGACTCGAACCCCAGTATACCGTTCACCAGTCCAGGGACGCTACCGCATCGGCCATTGATAAAACCAGAACATGGATAAAGAATTTAGTAGACAAAACGTTTCTGCCAATGAGAATCAATGCAGGAACCTGACAAGTGAAAAACATTCAAAATATGGTAGAAGAAAGGTATCAAAACTTGAAAAGCTTTCTCAATAAACTATCTTTTTCATATTTGAATAAGAAAGACTAGTTATGTTTCTTAAAACTGAATTTGCAACCAAGAGTTTTATATATACAATTCTATCTCTGCTGTATCTAGTCATAAGAACTTGTCATTAAATTACCTGGGTGGAAAGGCTCCAATGCCGTAGAGTAACTACCAAATTCACGTTTTCAGTTTCATTAATTTTCAGCTTCATCTACCACAATTTGCACGACACATTTATTTAACCACATCTAAGTTGAAGGTCCCACCAACGACAGGTCTTCACTCAGAAGTTAGGATCGATGGATGAAGAACTATTTACAGTAACCAAAAGCCTATGTTTAAGCCCAAAACCTCATATGTGCATATATAAAAGGTAAATGGTCAGAAACACTACGCTGAGGAACACCAAAAGCGTACATTCCTGTATTCACTTTTGTACCCATTAACATCTACTCTGATCACTAGTCATGATCAATCGTACCAGTTTATGTATAAAACGGATAATTGAAATATGTTCCCATACAATAAACCAACACCATAATGAATGGCACTAGAGAGAAAATGCTAGATAACAAACTGGTGTTTTTATTAGCCCCCTTTTTTTAACCTCCGCCCATGACAGCGATTATGCATTTAAATAAAAAACATATGCATCGGGAATATTTTTTAGATTGGAATATTTCTGTGTGTGTGCACACACACACACATATATATACACATATATACATACACACACACACACACACACACATATATATATATATATATATATATCCTTTCATATCGATCAACTTTTATAAATGGTGCTAATGATCTCAAATAGCCCAGATACCTATATATGGTTTTCTTGGTCTGAAATAAAAAAATTTCAGTCAGGAGTATAATGATGTTAAAATTCCTTAAAAATTCAATCATTGAAAATTAAGCTGCCACACTTTATATTCGCATAATATTCAATAATTCCATCACTATATCTTACTTTGTATTTTTTTCTTTAACAAATCAAATACCTCTCGACCTAACTTAGAAACAATTACACGAAATCTTTTTAATCTAAGCATTTCATGAAAGACTTGTTACAATCAATTTTAAGCCTCTCACCCGTGAAACTTTTAAAAACAAAATTGTCATTTAACGAATGAAAACATTTAATTAGTCCTCCAATTTGTTTAAAGTTACTTTAATTGAGTTTCTTGCATAGTTGAATATTTTCATCCATTTGGAATTATATTCATTTTAAACAATAAATAAGTACCATTCCATAAAATCATATTCCTGCACGTGATATATTTAAGTGTAAAATCCACAGGTAACAGGAAAGTTAAAGACCAGGTACGAAGCGCTTTCGTGTATTACGTACACTTCTTCAGGGTACAAAGTGAATTAGAAAATAAGATCACACAAAAAAGAAACCTAACAAAAACCGAAATGAAAGCCACAAACAAGCAAAGCATCATCAATGTGTGTAAGAGAAATTATTAGGCGTATTTTCTAATTCACTTTGTACCTTGAAGAAGTGTATGTAATATACGAAAGCGCTTGATACCTGGTCTTTTCCTTACCGGTTCCCTGTAAATTTTACACTTTATATATATATATATATATATATACATATATATATATATATATATATTGTGTATATATATATATATATATTATATATATATATATATATATTTATATATATATATTATATATATATATATATTTTATATATATATATATATATATATTTTATATATATATATATATATATATATTTATATATATTTATATATATATTTATATATATTTATATATATATTTATATATATATATATATATATATATATTATATATATATATATATATATATATTATATAAAGTTTTATTGAAGCCTAAAAAGGAATACAACATATCTCTTTTTAGGTGACTCTTCATTAATAGTACATTGATTGAATTACCCTTCAATATAGAATCTATGGCAGCGAAATCTTACAAAATAAAAATATTTCTAAACCCCAAAACTAATTAACAAGTATTTATGAATGAAAACTTAATTATTCTTCACAATGGAAAATTCAATATGAATTTTGAAATAAATTAAAAATTTGTCACAAAGCTTCATGGGATCATTGGTTCGTAACACGTGTCAACACCAATTATGAAATGGAAAAACGTGAAT
>NC_090748.1:86449373-86451873 GCF_036898095.1 Palaemon carinicauda | reverse complement strand
GCCCTCCCTGGTCCTAGCTTGGGTGGAGATGGAGCTTGGGCGCGGATCATATGTACTGTATATATGGTCAGTCTCTAGGGCATTGTCCTACTTGCTAGGGCAATGTCACTGTCCCTTGCTTCTGCCATTCATGAGTGGCCTTTAAACATTTAAACTATATTTCAAAACCTCTTCAGTTGAAAAGGGTTGTGACTTAAGAGATTAAAACTGTGGCCTCATTTAATGTCAATTCTTAGTTGTTCATAGAAGAGGATGATAATGCGGTGGATATAACATTTATTTTATTTCTCAGCGATATTGCCACAAAGACCGGAAAACTTCAAGGGAAATGTAGCGACGCCACTAATCATGGACTAGTTCCCCCTCTTTGTAGTTGGACTACTATAAGACACCTAGAAATATATCTAATTAAATGGAAGGAGCTTCTATAATTATATTTAATAATATTACCACTGCAAGCTAAAACAAGAATAACCTAATACCGTTCAATTAACGACTTCAAACAACAAAAAATGGATATATCTGGATTCCATACTTTGGACGAGAACTTCATGATTTTAAACCGTAGAAAAATTATTCAAGTTTCCCATTCACCCTCCCAGGTTACGCATTTACTTGTTTCTATCTGTCTGTGTAAGTGTGCGTTTGAATTATACATTAATGTTCGATAAACAAAAACGAAGATTTGACGATTTGTCACCACAGAAGCCATCTGGTTTTTAAACATGGCGTTCCTGTACCCCACATACAATAATTATATCTAATAAAACCATTTCCATACTGGAACAAAGTTTGGATTGGAGTTCATACTGACCTACGTTTGGACCGGGAAGGCCATTCAGCGTAGACGTGAAACTAAAGGAAAAACCTATACTACAAAGTCAGGTAGAGAGGTTGGACAGCAAGATGGAATCAAATAAAAGGCTAAACAATGGGTACAATAAGGGGTGGGGGAGATAGGACGTTGTAAAGACCATTCAGGAAAGCCTAAATTGAACCGTGGGGAGCTAAATTTGACGAAGACAATGTCTCCTTTCAAGATGATCATGACAAATAATCAGCTCTAGTGTATAAAATATGTTCTTAAAGGCTGACAGCGGCAGGAGCATGGGCTCTTTTAACCTCTCTTGTTGAAGATAAAATTGTAAAGTTGAATAAGGAGGACACTAAATTCAAAACTATTAATATCGAGTTCTTACTTCTATGACATTAATTGATTCTGTAGAACAATAAGTTTCCTTTTCATTTTTGTAAGACCACAATGACAAGCTATGTAAAGTGTTCTACTGTTTACAATTATGCTAAATCACTCTCTTTTCTTTAATCCCCTTACTTTCACAAACACTTCAAAATCAGGCTTTGCAAATGACAGATGTTGGCTTTTAAGCTTAAATATGTTACCAAAAACACAAGGCTCTTTTGGTATATGAGAAAATACAGACTTTTCTTTATTCAGTTTTTTTGATAAGAGAATACACGTATTGATAAGTCTTTTCGAAACAATGGTAATCACATACAGCACCATAATAAAAATAAAAACGGCTGCCCAACATTGAATGTTAATTTTTCTTATACGGAAACCTATGGCCCACCCTGTAGACGGACTTACAGTGGTATCTTGGCGTATATCTGACTTTATAAATTGAAACATATATATAATATATATATATATATGTATATATATACATATATATATATATATAATATATACATATATATATATATATTATATACATATGTATATATATATATATATATAGGCCTATATATCTATCTATCTATCTATCTATCTATCTATCTATCTATATACATATATATATATACATATATATATATATATATATAAATATCAGGACTTTCTCCATGAAAATTATTGGAAGAGTTCATTAGATTCTTCCATGATTATTTTCTTTTGAAATTTTTCTCTCCTGATTTTTACAACTTTAGAATTTTTAAACCTGCTTTCCTCTGTCTGCAAGAAACACGGACGACTCTGGTTTTTTTAATGGGAAAACAAAGAAAAAAAAATGCTTATCATCGAATAACGTTTTCACTTACTTTTTTCCTTGATATATTTTTTTTCTCATATTGCCTGTTTTCCTAATATCATATTCTATATGATTCCATCTTCTTTTTGGTTTTTCATTTCCATACAATTTTTTTCTCTAGTAATTTCAGGGATTATTAGTGTTTACTGTATGTAGGTATTGCAAATCATTTTTTTTTATATCTATAACCAAATTTAATCAATTCACAAAACTACTTTCAAGATATAATATAACTATGTAAAATAACAGACATCCATAAGCCTTCAAGAAGCTTATGTCTGAGGAAGAAAAGAAAATGTGGAAGGAAAAAAGGGTGGGGCCTGAAAAGAATAATTCAATTTTGTTTACGTGACATAAACCGTGACCAGTTCAGGCTGGAATCCTACTGATAAGTATGGAAGCCGAACAAAAACTAGGTGGGAATCCCGACAGTAAACTGGAATTAAATTCCG
>NC_090748.1:86426929-86438873 GCF_036898095.1 Palaemon carinicauda | reverse complement strand
CTAGGGGAACACTTCGAAAGGGTACGCATTGAATCCCCTGAAAAAAGGTCTAAGATGAAAGTAAAAGTGAGAAGGACCCTGCTGACTAGCAGATTATTAGCCAGATACAGAGAACGAGGGAGGGCCATTTTTTCTTAGTTCCACTGGACGCAAACGAAAGTTGTACCAAATGGAATAAAAATACCCAATTTAAACATTATAAAGGTTCTTCTAAACATGATATCAAGTTAGAAATCTGAAATTTGAAAGGGAAGGAACGAAGATAATGTTATATGAGCCGTCGGCCAAATAAATATAAAATATAAAACGATACCTAGCAACTAGAATGTGCACATACCTGATACAACTAGAAAGTCTGGAAGAATATTAACAAGCAACCCCCCTTCCTGAATAGCGATGACCCGTTGGAACCACTAGGAATGTGTCTATAAATGCATGAGCTTATATTTACAATCAAAGCTTTGACCAAGCGTTAAAGTTCCGGTTCAATGAATGGAAGGCTGCGGATAATCATCCTTCATTATGAGAATATATTTTCCAACCGTTTGTAACTGCTTTGATTCTTGCTATCATATATATATACTGTATATATATATATATATATATATATATATATATATATATATATATATATATATATATATATATATATATATATTATATATGTATGTATACATATATATATATATATATATATATATATATATATATATATAAATATATATATATATATATTATATATGTATGTATACATATATATATACATATATACATATATATATTATAAATGTATGTATACATATATATATATATATATATATATATATATATATATATATATATATGCATAAATATAACTAACACTCGTAATTTCAAACAATGTTAATATCAACCACAATGGCATTTAATAAGTAATTTTATCTTGGGAATATAAATCCACTGGAATTCATTTATGGTAATAGCTTCTGGTTGGGCAGAGATTCGAACCCCTGCCTATTCAGCCGAAACCATGCCTGCGAGGACGCTACCAACTGAGCTATCAAGAGATATAAGAGAGCTCTCTTGAAAGCTCAGTAGGTAGTATATTGGCCAAGGTAACTGCCACCCATTGAGATACTACCGCCAGAGAATTATTGGGTCCTTTGACTGGCCAGACAGCACTACATTGAATCCCTTTTTCTGGTTACGGCTCATTTCATTTTTGCCGACGCATACACAGAATAGTCTGGACTATTCTTTACACATTTTCCTCTTTCCTCATACATACATATACACACACACACACACACACACACACACACATATATATATATATATATATATATATATATATATATATATAGATAGATAAATAGATAGATAGATAGATAGATAGATAGATATATTTCACAAAAAGGAGATAAAAGTCCTGAAAAATTAACGCCCAATAAGTTTACTTTTCGTGAAAATAAATATCACGAAGGTCATATTAGGCCAAATAGAAAGAAAGGTAGACTTTAATCATCCAGAGAGGAGGCAGGCTTTAGAAATAGGTATTCAACAACTGACCATAACCATGTAATTAACCAACTAAAGGAAAAATCTACAGAATATGAAAAACCACTATGTATGGCATTTATAGACTACGAGAAAGCTTTTGACTGTGTCAAAACCTGAGCGGTAATAAAAGCCCTTCAGAGACAAAGTATAGATGAATCTTATATTACAATACTTGAAGATATCTATACAGAAATATAGTGAGAAAATTCCGATTGAGAAATTAGTTAGACAGGAAGATCCAAGCTCTCTTAAATTATTCACAGCAGGCCTAGAAGTTTTTAAGAATTTAGATTGGTAAAATGTAGAAATTAACATAAATAGGGACTAATCTAACAATTTAAGATTTGCATATAACATACCGGTAGTTAGGTTCGATGATTCATGGGAAGAATTACAAAAGATGATAGATGATTTGAATAGAGAAAGCAAAAATGCAGGACTGAAAAGGAATATAAGTAAAACTAAGATAATGTTTAATGAAAGTGAAGAGAGACATCAAATAAGAGTTTTGGACGAACATATAGAGATAGTTAATGAATATGCGTATTTAGGATAGGCAGTAGGTCTTTCCCAAGGTCACAAAACCGAAATTAAAAGAAGGATAAACATGGGATGGAGAGCAATTGGTAAACAAAATGAGATCATGAAAAGTAACATGGCACTTTCTATAAAAACAAAAGTACTTAATCAGATGGTCTTACCATTATTAACTTATGCATCAGAAACTTGGAGCCTTACTAAAGCCTTAGAACATAAGATAGTTACAACTCAAAGCCCTATGGGAAGTATAAAGATAGGATTACTCTAGGAGAGAACAAGAGCAACATGAACACGAGAGCAAACTAAAGGACAGGATATTCTAACAACATGTAAGAAAAAGAAATTGACATGGGCAGGACATATAATGAGAATGACAGAAAATAGATGAACATTAAAAACAATAGAATCGGTCAGTAAGATTGCAAAAGCACCAGGGAAAGGAAGAGAAGACGATGGGTTGACGAACAAAAAAAAGATTGCGGATAATTATGGCTTATATGAATTCAAACGCACACACATAATATATATATATATATATATATATATATATATATATATATATATATATATATACATAAATATATATATATATATATATATATATATATATATATATATATATATACACACACACACATATATATATATATATATATATATATATATATATATATATATATATATATATAATAATAATAATAATAATAATAATAATAATAATAATAATAATAATAAGGATACGGAAGTGGGGAAAATGGGGAAAGGAAGAGTACCCATGGATACAATCCACTTTATTGCTCAAAGGCAGGCACTCGGGATGGGAAAGATTAAGGAATTAGGGAGAAAGAGAAGTACAGAAGAAGAATAAAAGAGAGGGGCAGACCCTCTTGCGATGTTAGAGAATTGGTATTATTATTTCTTCATATATATATATATATATATATATATATATATATATATATATATATATATATATATATATAGATAGATATATATATATATATATATGTATGTATATTATATATATACATATATACATATATATATATATATATATATATATATATATATATATATATATATATATATATATATATATATATATATATATGCATATATAATGAAAAGATATGTTATTGGCGTCTAAAAATCGAGTTCCAATTAGTTTTCAGGATAATAGGATACTGCATTTACGTTTCTAAGTTTATTATTCGTTGTTGACTCGTGTTTCGAATTACTTTTTACGTGTCTCTTAACATATACGAAATTTGCTTGACGATAAAATTACACTTTAATATAAAGGCTATAATGGTGAGAATTTAATGATACAAAAACATTTGTATATTCAGAAATTAATTTACCTATATTTATAAATGAAAAGGTTAAGTATCTTTGAAATGAAAAATGTTAAGATTCATTTTGAAATTCAACAAGGAATAGGTTCAAAATAGTTTTAAAAATATATCTTTAATAAGTGTGGTATTCGGTAAGAATTATATAATTATGGTAAATCATTCTCCTAAACTATTATGTGCTCTCTCTCTCTCTCTCTCTCTCTCTCTCTCTCTCTCTCTCTCTCTCTCTCTCTCTCTCAAACGTATAATTGTTGTTTTTCTTGGTGTCAAAAGTGATAGCGGTGTTGTTTCACAAATAAAAAGAAAAAAAAAAGAAAAAAAAGTCAATAATCATTAGAAAGGGATTCTGAGTAAGAGTTAAATATTGTATTTTAAGGAGAATCTCAAGGTTCTTTGAGAGAGAGAGAGAGAGAGAGAGAGAGAGAGAGAGAGAGAGAGAGAGAGAGAGAGAGAGAGAGAGAGAGAGAGAGAGAGAGAAACCACGAGGAAAAAGAGGATTTTTTTTTCCATAATTCGCGAGGCATCTTCAATGTTTATTTCCAATAATTTTTTGTCTGTATGTTACACGAAAAATTTGGTCTTCATCTAGTTCTGATCCTTCAAGAATAGCTCAGCAATCCTATGTTTCTAAGATCAGGATATTTATTTTGAAGGAAGTCTTCAAGATCATCATCCTTGTCTTAGGTGTTTTGGTTTCTTTGGTATATTTTTTCTCATATGTACGTCGTAATGAATGTCTTCCCCGGTCCCTGTATCTGGCCGTATAGCCCAAATACTATAAATCAAACCATGAATCTAATCAGAACAACCGATTATAGTCACGGCAAAAACAGAAGCTAATTAGTTTAGATCCAAAAGAGGTTTCCAATCGGAGATATCAGATCCTCCAAGTCTCCGGCATTTGAAAGGAACTGATTGAAGATTTCATCCAGTGCCTTCATTCTAAAGTTTGAGCCCTCATTTAAAATTCTTTTAGTAATCCTATAATACTCTTTTTCTAACCAAATATGAAAATGTTATTATCATTAATACCTAAACATTATTTATTTCCAAAAATCGTTAAAACAATTAAATCAATGCAATATTTCACTAAAATTTACATAATAGTTTCCTATCGGTTTTCTTCCAAAAGCAATTTCAAATTAAGGTTGCAGTTTCCGTTTCGTTTTCATGGTCTCCACTGCCCCGTTTGTATTACGTTTGAATCTCTTTACCCTCCTTCTATAGCTCTCCCTCATTGGCAGACAGGTCCTTACTCCGGGGTTTCCCTGGAGTTGCCCAGGGTCCGTGGCTCGGTTGGAACGCTCTCCAAAAGGGTCTCCTGACGGAGACATGGTCGCAAAGGCGCCACGGACGTGGCATAAAGTCCCTCTTCGGGGATCGACCTGGAGGGGCCCGGGGACCACCTTTCCGTAGGCCAAGAGGACCTCTTGCTGGGCCTTCTCGAAGTGGGGGCTCTCCTCTGGGCATTGCTCGGAGTTGAGAAGCCTACCTTCGAGGCTTCCCAGAGTACCTCCCGGTACCTCTTAGGTCCTGGAAAAAAATTTATCTTTTCTTATCGTAACCCGAAAAGGGAATATCCTGAACGAGGAAGGCGCGACCGGATTATGTGGAAAGAAGGAAAATACAACCACAAAATAAAAGAAAACTTTAAGATTACCTGTTGAACATACAGTACACTGCTTAACAAAACAAAAACTGATGAAGTGAGAAAGAATTAAATAGAAGAAATAAACTTTTTTTTTTTTTTGCTCTACAGGAACACACCTATATTTTAGATGGATTAAACTTAAGTAATGATGTTGGAAATAAGAAAACATAAGGAATATGAATGATAAGAAAGGAAGGGGTTGAACGATACTTTATAGAATAATGATAGTCTAGAATTGGGTAAGATAGAAACAAGAAGTAAAGACATAATGCATGTTAAGTGCAATGCATACAATCAGACCTTTAAATTATTATTGGTCTATTTTTCAGCAGGAAGCACAGAAGAAGACAAAATTAGGGACAAGACAATAAGACAGGAATGTGAAAAAAATGAGAAATTTAAACGAATGATGGCCATGTAGCAATTTCAGGTTACCAAAATTTAAACAGAAATAAAGAATTAGATTGGATGAATCATCATGGGTTAGTATTAATAAAGGACTTTGAAGATTTAAAGGTTCCACATTTGTAAAAGATTGCAATAAAAGAGTAACCCAGCTATGGCTTAAAGGTTAACACGCTATTTCAGGGGTATCTACATTGGGTGGCATAAAAAAAGGGCATTTATATCCTGTCATGATGAAGACTAGAGTTTGATCGCAAGAAAGGGTAAAATTTGTGCATATATATATATATATATATATATATATATATATATATATATATATATATATATATATATATAATATATATATATATATATATATATATATATATATATATATATATATATATATTTATATATATATATATATTTATATATATATATATATATATATATACACTGTATATATATATATATATATATATATATATATATATATATATATATATATATATATATAGAGAGAGAGAGAGAGAGAGAGAGAGAGAGAGAGAGAGAGAGAGAGAGAGAGAGAGAGAGATAAATATATGACTATATTATACTGTATGTATGTATGTATGTATGTATATATATATAAATATATATATATATATATATATATATATATATATATATATATATATATATATATATGTATATATATGCATATATATATATATATATATATATATATATATATTCATATATATATATATATATATATATATATATATGTATGTATGTATGTATGTATGTATCTATATATTATATATATGTATGTATATATATATATATATATATATATATATATATATATATATATATATATATATATATATATATATATATGTATATATATGTATATATACAGTATATGTGTGTGTGCTTGAGAGTATTGCTACATATAAACATAGAGACAAATATATAAAAATAATACTTATACATATATAAAGAAACCATAAAAAAGGAATACCGACCTCGACAGTACAATACAAATCTTGTGGAAGAAATATGGAAATCGGTAGCCAAAAATTAGCAAAATAGTTGCAACAAACCAAAGTTGCATAACACCTACTCATCAGAAGGAGAGATAGCACCTTGGCTTATTAAGCGAAACCTGTAAGTAATGAGGAAAGACAAAACTATGTAATATCAATTAGCAAGACACCATGAGGCATGAATACTAGACAGCATCTCTAAGAAAATGCCCTAGTTATTTATGTTACCGCCAGAGGACCTTCCCATTACTTTCAAATTTACTTTATCTACAAGAGAGAGAGAGAGAGAGAGAGAGAGAGAGAGAGAGAGAGAGAGACTTCATCTACTTTCTTTTTTAAGAAATGAGAGGTTAAGTCTCAGGAGAAGAGAGAGGAAAAAAAATAGCTTTGTCATGGTGTTACGCAAATGGTAACCATGAAAGAACTATTACTTCGCGAAACCAGGTCGACTTTGCCCATCAGAGAACTACAGAAACAGGTGACTTTCATAGTCAATAGACAACAACAACAAACACGTTCTTTCCATATACAACCAAATGACTTGGTTGAATGAAAAAAGAAATAATTTTTCTTTAACTAACTTCATGATCAGAAATATTTTTTTATCAGAAATTGATATAAAGACGTTATTTTCACTTCCGATTATAAAACTATATGCTGTGATTAAAAAGAAATTGTTAGCTACTTTCATTACAAAATATATACAGACGCAAATATACACACAGTTACACAAACAGAGAATTACGTGTTTAGTACATAAACATTACGACACGATCTACTTGAATAAGACTCTCATTTAGAGAGAGAGAGAGAGAGAGAGAGAGAGAGAGAGAGAGAGAGAGAGAGAGAGAGAGAGAGAGAGAGAGAGAGAGAGAGAGGGGGGGGGAAGAGAGAGAGGAAAAGTAGGTTTTAGTGATAATTAACATTATTCTAGACAAATTTAAATACAATATCACACATAAGGTATCCACAAGACTGTCCAATACACTATAATCTCCCTCATAAACCTTCAGGTGTTACTCCTCACTCAAGGATCCTTAGCTCACAAGGATGGTGATGTTGAGGACATTACAAGAAACTATCGAGATTGAGAGAGTTCAATCCCCATTCCAGCAGATGGCAAAGCAGGGATGTTCATACGATTAATCTTACTTCTCATCCATAAAATTAATGAACAAATTAATACTAAAGCGATTGTAGAAATCCGTCCAAAATCTAATAATCTGACAGGTTATATCATCATGCATTTACTCTGAAACATCTAATAGCAGTTTTGGGTTCATATGATTAGCCAGCTGTTCCTTTCCTTAGAGTTATAAGGTATTGGGTTATCTTTCCAATTCTGGTTTTCCTTGATTCAGCAACTTTAATCGTTCAAAAGACAGGTATTCGGTTTCCTTAGTGGTTTAGTACCGCTCTTTCTCTAACTCGCTCTCTTTCTTGCTTTCATCCTACGCTAGCTAAATGTAGACATTTCGCTGGCCCTTACTTTAAAAGGAAAGGCAGACTGGCATCTGCATTTACGAACTTGACCATAATAAAGTTAATCATATGTTTTTTGTTTGTTTTTTAACTGAACTATGTTTAAAATGGACATGCCAACAATGAAAATGATTTACAAGGGTTTGTGAAGGATATCATCTCTAGGCCACAGTTCTATATCCACATGTTTCAATTTTAATAAAGCTGTTCAAGCCAGGTAACATCTATTTCAGAATTTATATTGAGGATGTGAGTGCATTAAGAATGTAGCTCTGAAATATTTATACATAACACAAGAATTGAAGAAATTAATCATTACCTGTTTAAAAATATGTAAAACTGCAGCTTAAGTCTGACGGAAGTTGAATGATCGACGGATCTTAAATTTCAAAGAACGTTGTAATGAGACAAAATAATTTCACAAAACTATTTCAAATACGAACAAACACCCTTACGTACAGATTACAGTATAAACAGATTATATATATATATATATATATATATATATATATATATATATATATATATATATATATATATATATATATATATATATATATATATAAACATATATATTATTTATATATATATATATATATATATATATATATATATATATATATATATATATATATATATATATATATATATATATATATATATATATATATATACTGACACCAATCTTCTTTTCTTCAATACTTTCTCTTTAGCCAACATGGGCAATCCATTATGAAGGTTCCTTTGTAAATTAGGGGCCTTTTAGATTTGTTCTATCGCTATTAATAATAACAATAACAATAACAATAACAATAATAATAATAATAATAATAATAATAATAATAATAATGAATATGGAAAATCTCAAGGACGTCGGCATTAAATAGGCTTAAATTCTCTGTCAATTTCGAACTGTAAAAAGAAATAATAAAACAGAAAGTGATGGATGATGAAATAAGAGGATTAGTAAAGTCTAAAAATAAAATCATTTTAATGCAGATAATTTTATGACAGATAAGGAGGTCGTGAGCAGAATTTTAAGACGATAAACAAGATATAAGAAAATATAGTAATAATAATAATAATAATAATAATAATAATAATAATAAACATTATAAAAATAAAAATCATAATAAAAATAATAATAATAATAATAATAATAATAATAATAATACTGATGATGATGATGATGATGATGATGATGATATAAGCTATAAAAAATGTATAAAAATGGAAGAAAGTAGATGAATCTGAGCAAGTGCTTTAGAATAAAAAAGAAGTTCTATAACTGGTATATAAATGCTAAGAGAACGATTATGACCAAATAGCAAAAAAGAAAACTAAATGCATATGGAGGAATGTTGTGTGAGGAAAAAGCAGTTCTGTAAAGGAGTGAATGTTCACAGGAGTTTTTGCATGTGAAGGATATAAGAAAGGTTGAGATAACTTATCATAGATAGGGAATGGAAGGTAAAGAAGTGAATGTGTGGAAGAGCTTTTGCATGTGAAGGACGAAATAACTTATTCGAAGAGAATGTTCAAGTTGTATGACAATAACATGAAGAGGCAGATGAATGGAAAGACATCAGAAAGTGATGGGAACTAAAAGCGAGTTTTTCAATACTGTCGTATATGACTGAGTGGCCGATCACAGTGTGTAAAACATATCGTTCTCTGTGAAATTATATAGTCAACGAAGACATTTAATTTTTTTATTTAATTTACAACAGATACTTAAAATTGGTTGTAAAAAAGAACTGCAGTTTTATTAAATCGACACTAAAGACCGAAGAAACTTACAATTGATAATAAAAATTGTTTGAAAAAGAGAACTAAACGTTTATCTGACCCAAATTATCGAAGAAATGGCCGAAAGCAGCAACATATCAATCATGGAGAAAAACAGAATTATGTAATTGTTAATAAGGGCTGGTTAACTCTCACTTCAAATTTAAATTTCTTGTTCGAGTCCTACTTTCGAAGCGGCTTAATATGGTAATGTTAAAGTAATATACTAATGTTATTCACGCTCCTGATCCTAAACTGGTACACAGTCGGTTTTCTACTATCATTATTACATACGCCAGACTCTACAGTCTACACAATCACCAAATCCATTGATTTTGACATATGCTATTTACATTTGCAATCACCGCCATAATGGATTGCAATAAAAGGTCAAGTCTAATGGTGCCTCTGCTACGGTAAGAGCAGACATGTTTGCTGGTTCAAATAGATTTCTTGTTTGATAGAGATTGAAGTTTATATATTTAAATTACTAAGAGAAATGATGATCTAAATACGACTTTGTCGACAACGGGATGGGCAGATGCTGTCTCGCCTATTACTATGTTTGTTTTCAGCTACAAAGATGCAAGTTTTGATTATTGTGTTTACTTTGAATAAAATCGGTTAAGCTCGTCTATGTTCAGAAGACTTATGATCTATTAAGATACACCGTTCTTAATAAGCACAATTGAATTAAATCCCATACACATATCTAAATTTAGTAAAACCTAGTAATTACAAAGATATTGACGGCAGTAATATCTTGCTATCATTTATTCTCATGGCGAGATTAATAATTCTATAAATAAAAACTGCAGACATGGAAAAAATGTTGTGCCGTATAAAAGAACATGATCAATGCGCGATAGTATAAATATAATTATTACCTTTCAACTAGTTGTTATGTACTGCTTTTATTGCTGATACTGCAATCGAAATGAATGTCTTATTCTTTAGAATGTTCGTCAAATTTTGACCTTCACTAAAATTTCCTATAAGTGTTAAGTTTCGTGACTGGCAACAAACGGTAGGAAAGTATCCCTCGGGGAAAACTGTTTTAGTGTAAACTGACAGCCATTGCTTTAAATATTCCAAAAGCTTCAGATTTGGATTTATGAATTTGGGCCAATATATGGCTTCCACTTGGGCCAAGAAATCATTCAGCGTCGAGGGGATCTGAAGGGAAAACCCTCAGTTGCATTATGAAGATAAAGTTAGATGTTGGACAGGTAAGTGGAAGAAAGGTACATTAAAGGGCTAATAAGTAGGTGAAACTAGGGGCCAAACGGCTGTTGCAAAGACCCTCAGTAATAAAAACAGTGAAATGTGTGAGGAATACTTCGGCACTACCCACCTACATGGTCCAAGCTCAAGAAAATGAAACTCTACTCACCGTTACCGTAGATTTTGGTGAGGTATTTTGGTAGTCTAGTTGCAAAATAATCTGAGGGACAGATCATCTACAATTTCGTTTGAATTCCGACAACTAACCGTTTCTTTGCTTAAAGGAGTTTGAGTTGGTGGTGATATGCGCTATTTTAAGCGGTTTTTTTTTTTCTTCTTATTGTCAGCTCGTATTTCATGCAATTTTCTCATTCAGAACTTCTTATAAATGTACTTTGTGTCGGTAATCATTTTTCCAAATATTGTTAGCATACCCTATTTTTCAAAGTCAAATGGTAATCTAAAGGGGGAAATTGTTCTGCTCTTTAAAATTCAACACTGCGACGCAATTATTGTTCAAGTCATTATTATAGATTAATCTAATTATCAGCATGTGTCAATTTACAAGTCAGCTACTACTAATTCGTGATTATAATTTAAAAAAAAAAATGAAAGGTATATAGGTTGATGACTAAGTCCCTATATTACTTCTATCATTACGCCGAAGGCTTATTTAAATATACAGGTACATATTTTCAATTAAACTTAATCAGGCAAGCTGACTAGCTATTAATGCGGATTTCTTTTTTTTTTTTTTTTTACTTTGATAGCTTTAAAGGTAACTAGTCCCTTGGAAACCCAACATTTCATTTTCTTTGGAATTTGCCGAGTGGTATTTGGCCCCATACAATTTGCTAGATAGTATAGGCCAAGGATGTTACCTGTATTACTTGTTACTTTTATTTTGAAAAAAAAAGACTTATCATAATATATAATATCTAATA
>NC_090748.1:86409429-86419429 GCF_036898095.1 Palaemon carinicauda | reverse complement strand
CATGTCATTTCATATTTTTTATTTTCACCAATCACTTTTGAAACAATATTAATTATGTTGACTGATGATACAATTTAAATCTCCAACCATAAACTAATATAATTGATATAGCAAATAATACTATATTCTCTAAGAAGGCCGGAGCCAAGTAGCCCATGACAAGAGCTGACCCCAACCACACCGAGCTACGTGGCTCATGATCGAAATCAAAGGAAAACACTGAAATCAACAACTAAACCTTTAAACCTCATTACCTTGAAAAAAATTAACAAAGACCATTTATTGATTATTGGTTACCCCAATAGGTGCTATTTGAAACAGTGTGTGTGTATGTATGTGTGTGTGGAGAGAGAGAGAGAGAGAGAGAAAAGAGAGAGAGAGAGAGAGAGAGAGAGAGAGAGAGAGAGAGAGAGAGAGAGAGATGTATAAATATACGTATTTATATGCTGAATATCTTCTATCTAGAGTTCTAACATTAAGATGCATTCATTTCTCGTCTTTGAAGTGCTTACATTACTGCTGAAGTTTTGACAGAATTAACAGCTTCTTCATAGTCTATAAATGCCCTACTTGGTGGCTAGTCATACTCTGTTGATTTTCCATTAACTGGTTAATTACATGGATATGGTCAGTTGTTGAACACTCGCTTCTAAAGCCTGCCTGCTCTCTTGGTTAAGGCTCAGTCTTTCTATTTGTTGAAAATATTCACGATATCTATAGGGAAACTACATAGAGATAGGGAAAGAAATCTGATTGAGAAACGATTAAGAAAGGGTGAACCCCTCTCTATTAAATTATTCACAGCATGCATAGAAGTTTTTTGGAATTTAGATTGGGAAAAATATAAGAATTAATATAAATTGGAAATACTTTAGCAACTTAAGATTTGCAGATGACATAGTTCTATTAGTAAATCATGGGAGGAATTGCAAAAGATAATAGAAGATTTGAATAGGGAAAGCCGAAATGTAGGACTGAAAATAAATGAGTAAAACTAAGATAATGGTCAAAGAAAAGGCAGAGACAACCTATAAGGGTTACGGACGAACCTCTAGAGATTGCTAATGAATAAACGTACTTAGGACAAACAACGCTTTAACATAAAGGTTATGATGGTAAAAATTTGATCAAATTTTCACCACCATATCCTTTATATTAAAGTGTAGTTCCTAAAGTCAATGTAGTCCTGAAGAATGGTCGCGAAGTGATCCGAAACACACGTCGATACCAAACAATAAATGTAGAAAAGTAAATGTATTTCTGCTATTATCCTGAAAACTATCTGCAGGACGATCTGTCCGAGGAGAAGCTGTCTTCGATTTTAGACGCCGATGAGACGCTGTGTATTAATTATTTATGTATTTATATATATACATATATATACACACACACACACACATATATATATATATATATATATATATATATATATATATATATATTATATATATAATGTCTTTTTTTCTAAAAAGGAAAGTATTTAATCAGATGATCCTATCAGTATTAACTTAAGCATCAGAAACTTGGAACCTTACTAAAGACCTTACAACATAAGCTGATTATAACTTAAAATAGCTATGGAAAGAATGATGATGATAATAACAATAAGAGACATAAATAGAGCAACATGGATACGAGATCAAACTAAAGCAGAAGATATTCTAACATATAAGAAGAAAAGGAATGGACATGGGCAGGACATATAATGAGAATGTCAGACAACAGATGGACATTAAGAATTGTAGAATGACACCCTAGAGATTGTAAAAGAAGCAGGGGAAGGAAGAGAAGACGAACTTATAAAGTGGCATGTCGGGGGTCTTTGTTCTATAGTGGAGCTGTACATATATATATAATATATATATATATATATATATATATATATATATATATAGTATATATATATATATATATATACACACACGTTTAAACTGGGCTCCACAAGGCACTATGAGAATTGGTAGACCCAGACTACATGGCTGAGGACTATGAAGCGTGAAGTAAATGATAAAAGGAGATGTAATGAATTATTAGGGGTAGGAGGGAGATGATATATACATATATATATATATATATATATATATATATATAATATATACATATATATATTATATATATACATACATATATATATAATATATTAAAATATATAATGTGTGTGTGAATATATAAACCATTTGGTAGAAACATAAACATATACACATAGTAACATTCATCGCCTTCGAAAAAAATCTAGAAAGTAATAATTCCATTGGAAAAATCATGTGAATATTACATCATTATTGATTATCTAAAATAAATTCTTCAGAAAAGTACTCGGGAAATCCCTTTTTCCGAGACGTATTTTCTGTGTTTCGAACGGCTCTGATATCGATTCGTACCGAAAATAGGTTGTTTTAAAATCTCAAACCTGAAAAAAATAAGTCGAAGCCTTTCGGTTATTTCAAAGCGGTTTTGCTGGAAAACGCCAATTACCCTTCGCTCTTTCCAATTCAGTCTCTTAAATTTTCCGTTTAAATTGCAAATCCGAGCGTTGAACGACTTCACAACTTTCATACTGAAATCCATAAATCAAACCATGTAGTTTATTATTATTATTATTATTATCATTATTATTATTGATGATGATGATGATGAGTTACTAGGGTTTATTGAAACGAAAGAAGGAGTATTTTCGCTATTCCTGAACGGCTTCGGAAGAAAATCTTCACGGATCTCCGAATGGCTTCAGAAGAAATGGCCATAGACTTAGCATGGAGTTTTGAATGACCCTAGAACAGAATCTCTGAACGGATTCGGAAGAAAACTCCCGGATTTCCAAATACCTTCAGAAGAAACAGCCGTAGACTTAGCATGGAGTTCTGAATGATTCCAGAACATATTCTTCCTGGAGTTCCCTGAACGGCACCTGAAGAAAAAATTTCCGAGATCTTCAGTAGGCTTCAGAAGACATAGCCGTAAACTTAGCATGGAGTTCAGAATGACCTCTAGAATAGAATCTTCCCGGAGTAGTTCTGAACGGCTCCGCCCCGAGCTTCAGATGACTTCTGAAGACCTGATCTCTTTTTTTTTTCAAACTAAGCATGCAACGCAGTGAACATTGTTAATGGCTATTTTTGGAACAGGGAGCTGACTGAGAATTGTGTTATTACAACTACAGGATCAACAGGAGGCTCTTCGGAACCCCTTCATCTACAGCTGGTTTTGGTGGTTGCTGCAGAAGTTGTCGAGCTTTGAAGAACATGATATATGCGCCTTGAATGTTCCTTTGCTTAGGCTTTTGCAAGGATTGTCTTATAATTGGAGACTATTGGAACTAAGGAAATAAGGACGGAGACAGAATGGTTCAACTGAACGGTGAGTGACGTGTGGTTCTTCAACAGGATAGTCCCAAAATTCGACGTTGAAGAAAGGACATATTCAGATCGTATTGGTAGATATATTGCGTTGCTCATCGTTTACTTTAGCGTGATGACGTATGCGGAGAAATTTTATAGTATTCCTGTCTTTACCCATCGCCCTGATGGACAAAGACATGAACGCCATCGATTTCTCTGAGGAATCTGACGAACTGAGGACACACAGCACTGAAAACTCTTAAAATCTAGAAGGAAACTGACGAATTAGGAAAGAATACGATGAAATCTCGAAGGAAATTGACAAACTAAGGAAACTGAAAGATGAAATGTCAAAGGAAGCCGAAAAAACTAAAGATCTTGAAAAATTAGAACAGACAGAAGAGAACAGCAACGAAGAGACTTTAAACGAAGACGTAAAATAGCCTTTAATGCTAGAAATAAGTCACCTAGAAATAAAGGTAAAAAGGCCCCTAATACGAGAAATAAGGCACCTAAAAATAAAGGTAAAATATCCCTAAATGATAGAAATAAGGCACCTCAAAATAGAGGTAAAAACCCCTTAATGCTAGAAATAAGGCACCTCAAAATCGAGGTTAAAAAACCTTAATGCTAAAAATAAGGCACATAAAAATAGAGGTAAAAGAGAGTCTAATCCTACAAGTAATGGACCTCAAAATCGAGGTCAAAAAGCCCTTAATGCTATATATAAGGCTCCTAAAAATAGAGGTCAAAGAACCTCGAATGCTAGAGGTAATGCACCTCAAAATCGAGGTAAAAAAGCCCCTAATGCTCTAAATAAGGCACCTAAAAATAGAGGTCAAAGAGCCTCGAATGCTAGAGGTAATGCACCTCAGAATCGAGGTAAAAAAGCCCCTAATGCTATAAATAAGGCACCTAAAAATAGAGGTCAAAGAGCCTCTAATGCTATAAATAAGGCACCTAAAAACAGAGGTCAAAGAGCCTCTAATGCTAAAAGTAATGCACCTTAAAATCGAGGTCAAAAAGCCGCTAATGCTTTAAATAAGGTACCTAAAAGGAAAGGTCAAATAGCCTCTAATGCTATAAATAAGGCACCCAAAAACAGAGGTCAAAGAGCCTCTAATGCTAGAGGTAATGCACCTCAAAATCGAGGTAAAAAAGCCCCTAATGCTATGAATAAGGCACCTAAAAATAGAGGTCAAAGAGCCTCTAATGCTATAAATAAGGCACCTAAAAACAGACGTCAAAGAGCCATTAATGCTATAAATAAGGCACCTAAAAACAGAGGTCAAACAGCCTTTAATGCTAAAAGTAATGCACCTTAAAATCGAGGTCAAAAAGCCGCTAATGCTTTAAATAAGGTACCTAAAAGGAAAGGTCAAATAGCCTCTAATGCTATAAATAAGGCACCCAAAAACAAAGGTCAAAGAGCCTCTAATGCTAGAAGTAATGCACCTCAAAATTGAGGTCAAAGAGCCCTTAATGCTATAAATAAGACACCTAAAAAGAGAGGTCAAAGAGCCTCGAATGCTAAAAATAATGCCCCTCAAAATCGAGGTCAAAGACCCTTAATGCTATAAACAAGGCACCTAAAAAGAGAGGTCAAAGAGTCTCTAATGCTAGAAGTAATGCACCTCAAAATCGAGGTAAAAAAGCCCCTAATGCTATAAATGCATCTAAAAAGAGAGGTCAAAGAACCTCTAATGCTAGAAGTAATGCACCTCAAAATCGAGGTCAAAAAACCCCTAATGCTATAAATAAGGCACCTAAAAAGAGAGGTCAAAGAGCCTCTAATGCTACAAGTAGCGCCATGCAAATGCTAGGTGAACGTGTTACCAATATACCAGCCATGGATGATAACCGCAGCCAAAAGACCCAAGGCATATAATCACTTATATCTATGGGGCAATGATTTTGTGCTAAAAACTCCCTCTCTTATACCAAAATGGGTATTAATATCTGGAGCCTACCTTCAACCTGTTCGCATCTGCCCCATATGCGATTGAACTCCAGATGCAGACAACTTCCGTAAGAATAGCTGCTTCATACACCAACAAAGAAGGCTAATGTGCCATTCCTCTCAGTCTTTTATTCATTTCTATGTTTAATGGATATCAAGGTTTTCTTTTAATCTACATGTTTCAAAACATCTATCTAGGCAGGGGATCTTTTCCTCTTTGCTTTTGGCTCTTCCTTATTAAACATATTTCTCCATTCTTTCAGCATGAATATAAGATATCAAAATACTAGTCCACTCTTTCATTTAAACTATTCTTTTTTTTAACTTCGAAGGCATAAGACTAACGTCGAAAGTCCCTATCTTGCTACTAGGCGAATTTACTCCAAAGCTTGCTTACAAAGGAAAATCACACTCGCATTTTTAACTCTTTCACAACAAAATATTGTACACAAAAAAATTCATCATAAAAAATCTCATTTCGGCTATTTACTTTCACCATTCACAATTCATAATTGAATTTCTAATAGCCAACAATGGCCTCTTTAATTTTTTTGTCTCTTCATAATTGTGTATACGGTACAGTATATGCATGTCACTATAGAAAGGTCGAGCAAGAATGGCAGAAGCAAGGGACTGGTCATTACCCGGCGGCACAATGTCATAAAAAGCGAACAAATACGGCCATAATCAGCTCTCAAGTCTTCCTCCAATCAAGATAACACCAGCGGTGACCATGTAATGGCTACTGGTGATTCAGCAGATACAATCATGGGCGCATCCCCAATCTTACTTTCCTTACACGAAGAGTAAGGCAGCGTGTGTGTGTGTGTGTGTGTTTTTTTTTTTTTTTTTTTTTCCAAGAAACATACGCCTGCCGCTTGAACTAGGGACACAGATTGTAAATCACAAACGTTCCTACTTAGCTACTACACCTTAAAATAGCAAACCGATTTGTTAAGCTTAACCTAGCTCTAAACCATCCTGCATGGGTTTGAATCATCATCTGTTTTTACATTTGGGCTCAAGGTTTTGTAGTAGCATGTGATTCAAGGAATGTGAATAAACCGATAATTAGGAAGTAGGTTGGTAGGGCACCAACCACCCGTTGAGATATTACCTCTAGAGTTATTGGCTACTTTGACTGCCCAGACAGTACTACATTAGATCCATATCTCCGGTTACGGCTCTGTTCTATTCTTTCCACGTTCTCCTCTGTCCTCATCCCCATGAAAACACTAGGATTACCAAACGACTCTTCCTCACTCAAGGGGTTAGCTACTGCGCTATAATTGTTCAGTGGTTGTATTCCTTTTGGTAACAGCAGAAGACTCTTTAGCTATGGTAAGCAGCTGTTCTAGGAGAAAGACACTTCAAAATCAAACCAATGTTCTCTAGTGCTGGATAGTGCCATAGCCCCTGTACCATGGTCTACCGCTGTCTTGGAGGGAGTTTTCTTGCTTGAGGATACACTCGGGCTCACTTTTCAATCTCATTTCTCTTCTTGCTTTTATCAAAAGCTTTTATAATCTATATATGAAAGATATATTTATATATATATATATATATTTTTAAAATACTTTATATTGTTCAATACTTCTCTTGTATATATATATATATATATATATATATATATATATATATATATATATATATATATATATATATATATATATATATATATATATATGTATATGTTTGTATGTATGTATTTCTATAGCCACAGTGACACAATATTATTATTATTATTATTATTATTACTTACTAAGCTACAACCCTAGTTGGAAAAGCTGGGTGCTATATGCCCAAGGACTCCAACAGGGAAAATCGCTCAGTAAGGAAAGGAAATAAGGAAATAAACTACAAGAGAAGTAATGAACAATATAAAATATTTTAAGAACAGTAACAGCATTAAAATAGATCTTTCATATATAGACTATAAAAACGTAAAAAAACAAGAGGAAGAGAAATAAGATAAAAAAAGTGTGCCCGAGTGTACCCTCAAGTAAGAGAACTCTACCCTACTGGTATTTAAAGATTTAAAGGTTTAAAGGCCGTTCATGAATGGTAGGGACAAGGGACAGTGGCACTGCCCTAACAAGCAGGACAATGCCTTGGAGACTGACCATATATACATATGATCTGCGTCCAAGACCCCTCTCCACCCAAGCTAGGAGCAAGGAGGACCAGGCAATGGCTAATAATGACTCAGCAGATAGACTTATAGACTCCCTAAACACCCTATCCTTAGCTCACAAAGATAGTGAGGTTACAGCGACCAAAGACAATAACGAGTTTGAGCGGTACTCGATACCTAGTCTAGTGTTCACCAGACAGGGGACGTTACCACATTGGCCACCACAGCCATGTCGAATAAGTTTGAATATGTCCAGGTTTGGAGAGACAATTATCATTATCTGTGAGCTATATACACAGATGGGTTTTCACTCCTCAACAAATAAAAACAGAGGATTTACTTTATTTCTATTAGAAATTCGTATTCAATTATTGCATTTTTATGTCTAAGAAACAAAAATATACATCAGCTATGTAATGGGGTAACTAGGTTGGTAGACGAAGAGAAGAAACGTAATTACAAGTGCAAATAATGTCTCGATAAAAAGATATAGCAATAAATAAATAAGTACAGTAGAGAAGAGAGAGAGAGAGAGAGAGAGAGAGAGAGAGAGAGAGAGAGAGAGAGAGAGGAGTCAACCTACTAAATCCTTGTAAAGGCAAATAAGTACATCCTATTTCATTCCAAGAAAGATTATGAAACCAGAAGCCAGAAGAGAATGGAGGGTACACTAAGATTGGAAATTCCTTACATTCATTGGGAAACATATCTAGTTACTACCACTTCAGTATTCTGTGGGACGTAAATTAGGTGGAATAACTGATATCCTATATGGACAAATATCGTCAACTCCAAATGAAAATAGCAAAATTAACATCTACGTTAACACCGTTATTCTGGAAACCCGCCGGGGCACTGAAACGCCGTGATATTAGACAGCTAAACTATCATTATTATCACTATTGTCACTATTATCTTATTCTTAAATACTAGTGAACACCATTATATAACTAGGATAAAATGCCAACTTAAAAAAAATACAGTACACATAATATAAAGTTAGACCATGTCATAGACATTTAAAATAAATTGACACTATTACGCTACTCTTTACAACTATTTTTCACAATCTGTTCCTTCAATTACCTATTCATTTATTATTTGAAAATTATTCTTAGGCGAGTTTTCCCCCTCTTTTTTTATTCAGGAATTCTACTGAAAAGGCTTTTTGTGGAGGGCTCCATATGAAGACGAGGTCGTAGTGAATCATAACAAAAGCAAGATAGAGAGAAATTGAGTAACAAATAATGCAGCATTTAGCAAGAGTATAAATAAGACCAGAATGTTTCACTCATTGCTATCATCTTGAGAAAAATTAAAAGCTGTAAAGTTTATCACTACAAAAACGAAATATTATTCTGGAATGAAAGTAGAAATACGCATGGGGATACAAATCCTTGTTATAATAATTTCTGTAACGCAGATAACTGCATTTACAAATTGACTCTTTAGTAAAAAGAAGACTTAAATATTTCTTTTAAATAAGCATAGATACATACGCGCACACACACATATACATGTATGCATACACACACATACACATACATGCATATATATATATATATATATATATATATATATATATATATATACATATTCTCTGTTTATTAATGTGCATAAACAAATATATAAATTTACTGAATTTTATGGAAAAATTGGTTTCGCCCCAATAGTATTTATTACATTATTTTGAGTTTTCTTCAAAATATCATTCTATAAAAACGAACATTTCTAGAAATACTCAAAACAATTTTCTTTCTCATTCATCCATAAGCCATCATGTATACCATAATGTACTGTATATCTTAATGGTTATAGAATATATTATTACCATTCTTATTATATTTATTGTCATTATCATTATATTTATTGTCATTATTATTACTCGAAACATCAACTGCTTTCTTTCCTTTTATGATAAGGCAAAGCGTATAAATTATGCTTAATTCTCAATCCTTTTTAATCAGGGAGATTAGAATACAGATACTGACAAGAAATCCCTCAAGTATGTCCATCCTCCATGTATGTAATTAGGCAATGGCCAAGGAGTCAAGTCATAGTAAATCCATTAAAATTCAGAAACAAAGCGAAGCTTAAAGAGCTTGTGAATACGAATGGCTTATAATGAAGTCTTTTGGTGTACAAAGGGAGAAAAGCAATCCGAATTTGTGTTATCCTTCTATAGAGAGAGAGAGAGAGAGAGAGAGGAGAGAGAGAGAGAGAGAGAGAGAGAGAGAGAGAGAGAGAGAGAGAGAGAGAGAGTCTTTTCCCAATGTCGTTAATATCAACACCAACCGACACCAGGGATCGGAACTCGTCCTTTCATTTATGGAAATTGAACATGGGGCATTCTATATCCCTTTTCAGTGGCCTTGGTCCTTTCTAAATGCCGCAACTCACTATCCTCTTCCTTACCGTGAGAGAGAGAGAGAGAGAGAGAGAGAGAGAGAGAGAGAGAGAGAGAGAGAGTGAGAGAGAGAGAGAGAGAGAGAGAGAGAGAGAGAGAGAGAGAGAGAGAGTCCTTCAGTCACGGTGAAAGGAGAGAACGGGAAAAGGGATATTCGGTAA
>NC_090748.1:86404326-86406429 GCF_036898095.1 Palaemon carinicauda | reverse complement strand
TCTTTCTCTTCCTTCCCGGTTTCCTTTGTAATCTCTATGGACCCGTTCTGTTATTCTTAATACCCTTCTATTATCTATCATTCTCAATTTATGTTCTACCCATTTCCATTTCTTTTTCTTACTTGTAGAATATCTTATACTTTAGTTCCTTTCTTATCCATGTTACCCTTTTTCTGTCTCTATTGTTATCCCGATTATTGTTCTTTCCATAGCTCTTTTAGTTGTAACTAGCTTATGTCCTGACGCTTTAGTAAGGCTCAAAGTTTCTGATGCATAAGGTAATACGAGTAAGACCATCTGATTATTTATATATGTATATATGTAATATATATATATATATATATATATATATATATATATATATATATATATATATATATATATATATATATATATATGTATATACATATATGTATATACACAGACACACACCCACATATACATATATATATATATATGTATATACACAGACACACACACATATACATATATATATATATATGTATATACACATATACACACACACATATATATATATACAATATATATATATATATATATATATATATATATATATATATAGATATATATAATATATATTATGTTTAATGTAAAATGTATAAATGTAAAAATCTGCTAATGGCACTCACGATAGTGAATGAAAGTTTCAGATTTTCTCGGGGAAGTGGATGAAAAGCTGACTATTATTATTAATATTATTTTCTATTATAAAATATGTGGCAACTGTTGCTGGAAAAGCAGAATGATGTAAGCCTCACGATCTCATTAGTAACTTACCAATACGGAAAAGGTAAAACTAAAGAATGATAAATGAAAAAGAACACGATGGTTATAACACTATGAACATAATTTTTGCTTAGATAGAAGATGAATAGTGATGGTATAATAATTGAAAATGGGTAATGAAGACTAAGAAAAAGATAAGGAAAAGCAACTCTGTGAACCTCTTGGTAAGAAAAAGATAAAGAAAATCAACCTCTGGCAACCTCTTTGTAAGAAAAAGATATGGAAAAGGAAACCTCTTTGTAAGAAAAAGATATGGAAAAGAAAACCTCTTTGTAAGAAAAAGATATGGAAAAGGAAACCTCTTTGTAAGAAAAAGATATTGAAAAGGAAACCTCTTGGTAAGAAAAAGATATGGAAAGGCAACCTCTTGGTAAACCACTAGGCATCCTTGGCCTTTCTATGAGGCCTGTCAAACACACTTTAAAAAAAAGAGAAGAGGAAGAGAAAATTAACACGAAGAATGCTTGGTTGCAGGGGAAGCCCATTCTACAAAGGATATGGCGCCATCCAAGACTAGAGAGAACGTTGATTTGATTTCTGTTTGTCTTTCTCTTAGAAGAGATGCTTGCTGTGGTTAAAGAATCTCTTCTACGCTTACCAATTGGACAGATTGCTAACAATAACTAAGCTACCTTAGTGAAAGTCTAGAGTCAATATCTTTGTTGTATTGAATGTATAAAGAAGGGGATATGTGCAAGGAATATTCCTCACATTAGGTAGATTTTTAGGCAAAAATAAGAACATTACATAAAGAAGGATCCAACTTCGAATTGTCTAGCCAGTCTTTAAAATCCTATAGATCTTTTTTGGCAGTATCTCAACGGGTGGCTGGTGCCTTTACAATATCGTAGGAATTGGATTTATGGAAAAAATATCGTAGTCGTTTTGCTTAAACAATGTCTCAGAAAGGGATTTATGTGTATAATGTTGGCTACTGTTCTTATTAGTTTTCTTTCTTATTTTGGATATATTTTATTTCTTGAATATTTGTTATTACAGCCATTGTTTAGTGTATTGATATGATAAACTTATAATTATCATTATGATTTCAAGTTAAGGAAGATGTATTTTTCCGAAACAAAATATATTTGACATTGCATTGTCACGCCAAAGCTACCGAATATAAATCATCTATAGTGAAGGTGGATTGATTTTCGGACTTCGGTATTGATTTGCAGTACTTAGTTTGGCTAACCTCGGTGTGTAATCAGTAACATCGGAGTGTCTCAAGAAAGAAAGCCATGGGCTCTAATCTCGGGAATGCATAAGAGATTTAGCCCCATTCTCGTAGTCTCT
>NC_090748.1:86384326-86399326 GCF_036898095.1 Palaemon carinicauda | reverse complement strand
TGTTGGTATTGATCCTTTAGCATATACGTCTTTGTTTTTTTTATCCCCTTGATATATGCCTTGAGACGAAAACTCGTAAATACTTCAAAGGTCAATACTAATTGATAACTTATTTGTTAATGTTGCTACAGGTAGGCGTGTATATTTTTTTCATATTTTGGAGCAGTTACATGTTTTTCGCTCATTGTGATATTCATTTTTGTTTCTGTTATTAAAGTTATCGTTGCAGCATTTTCTGTATTTTTAGCTTTTGATTCCCTTTGATGCTTAAGCATTATTGTTCTCAAATTGTTGCATAATTTCTACTGATGTTACTCTGATATATATATATATATATATATATATATATATATATTTTAGTTATTGCTGCTGTATTTTCTGTAGTTTTAACTTTTAATTTCCTTTGATGCTTTTATCATTGTTATCAAAGTTGTCATTGCGTAATATTTACTGCTCTTACTTTTTTTTTATTAATCTGATTACGTATAGCTATCTATTTATTTGATACACAGTACTGCAACGGTTGAAGTTCTATTAATTGTTTTAGGTCAGTCAGTGAAACCTTTACAACGTTTTTTTTTCCGTCCCTTTTAAGAGCTGTTGTGGCGTCTCGTTCTCTCATTCACTTATTGACTTTTTTCAGCGTTTCTCCACGGATCCCAGTTGCCCTTTTGCTTTCCGAAGGAGCTTTCAAATAGTAGTTGGCCTTGCGGTGTGTACGATATGTTTTGCTAGTAGGGGTTGTGACTTTTTCTGATGCCGTTTCATTCTACTATATTTCAACTGTTTTTCAATTAATTATGCAAGCGTATACGTATGCTTGAGGCACAAATGCTGCTTGCATGAGAAAGTACTTGCTTCTTAGCTTTTTGCATATAGCTTCTCATACTTATAATTACTTGATATACATAAACTATTTACTGTATTTCGTATTTTTACTTATTCTTTTTCCATCTATTGAGGGGTTGAGATTGTCCATAGGGCGTTGGTGTTAATGTCTCTAATAAGGATTTTGGAGACATGGTTTCTGTCGACTTAAGGCTGCGATCCACCACATTTGGCTAACTATCATGTACTGTATATGATCCTCTGCGCAGGATAACAGAAGCATTTTGGATTTTTTTTTTTTTTTTTTTTTTTTTTTTTTTTTTTTCATGGAACACGTCGAAGTTGGTTTTCCCGCTACCTCTTGATATCTATTCACGGTCTTACTTGTAAGGTGGAGTTGTAGGTGCTGACCAACAAAAGGATTTATTCATATACAGTATATATATTTGCATATATAAATATACATACAAACACATACATACACATATAAAGACATATGTTTGTATATAATGAATATATACAGTATGTATACAGTATATATAAATTATGTGTGTGCTTGTATGTTTGCTACTTATGTATATAATTATATTTATACATACATATATGTATATGCACACATATATACACACATTTATATTATATATATGTATATATATATATATATATATATATATATATATATATATATATATATATATATATTCATATATATATAAATGTGTATATATAATATATATATGTGTGTGTGTGTGCGTAATTGTTTGCGCGTGCACACGCACACACACCCATATATATATATATATATATATATATATATATGTGTGTGTGTGTGTGTGCATGTACGTTTGCTATTTATGTATATAATTATATGTATATATATATATATATATATATATGCATGTATGTTTGCTATTTATGTATATAATTATATGTATACATGCATATATGCATATGCACACACATATACACACATTTATATTATATTTGTGCATATATATATTCATATATATATATATGTGTGTGTGTGTGTGTAATTGTTTGCGCGCACACACGCGCACACCCATACACACATATATATGTATATTTATATGTATGTATGTATGTATGTAAATATATATGTACATATATATATATATATATATATATACAGAGAGAGAGAGAGAGAGAGAGAGAGAGAGAGAGAGAGAGAGGAGAGAGAGAGAGAGAGAGAGAGAGAGAGAGAGAAGAGAGAGAGAGAGAGAGATGTATGTATTACATATATATACTGTGTGTATATATATATATATATATATATATATATATATATATATATATATATATATATATATATATAGTATAATATATATATGTACAGTATATATATATATATATATATATATATATATATATGTATTTATATACATATATATATATATATATTCATATGTTTTATAGGCTTCCTAAAGATAGAGTGAAACCGATCACCTGACTTTTTAGACGAAAAATTAGTCTGTTAAACTTCTTATTTCTTAATTCCTGCTTTCATTCATTTATTTTATGTATCCTCTGGAATTAGTTCGAGTCAGTTATATTAACAACTATATCAACATAAAACCTAGTATCAAGGTGGACTAGTCAATGTTTATCTTCATAATTTTATGTTTGGGAAGTCTTTGTTCTTTTGTGTATATTTTTTTTTAACATTTCCGTCTCTTCTCTCACCCCACCTTCCTTTTCTTGCGATTATCATTTTATTCTTATCCTCCTTCTCCTATCCAACTTATCGGGCTTTTTCTCCACCTTCATCTTTTCCCTTACCCCCTTACTTCTATCTTCCTTTCAGTTTTCTCCTTTTCTCCTCCCTGCTCCAATTCCTCTAAATCCTCCTATCATTCCCTCCTCCACCTATCCCTCCCATTCCCCTCCACCTATTCCCCAACTCCCTTGCAGGAAGGAAGTAGTAATGAAGTTGTATGTCATTAATCATTAAAAAAAAAAAACTTGCGATTTCGGTCGCCGTTCTCATTAGCATAATTGGTTCTGTTTACTCCCTTGCTATTGGATACAATCATAGATCGCCTTTTTGTGCGATGCCAATTATGTGTCTCGTGATATCAGTTAATCGGAAGGGAAGTGAGATCAAACGAGAGATTTTTAAGTGCATTCATTTGATTCAAATGATATTGAATGTCGCACTTGGTTAATTTATGATGTATTGTTGCGTGTGAACGCTATCGTTTGTGTGCTGGGTACTACCTTTAAGGACAGTATGCAGTATTGCAAATATTCGGATATCTTAATTTGAATTGATGTTTACTTGAGATACATACATCGTGTCTTTTTAATTGTGACACACACACACACACATCCTTTTCTGAGCTGGGGAATCTTAACGTAGTGAAATGGTCTGCATATCGCCATGATCAGCAATGCTGTACTAGTCAGAGCCACCCATATTAAGTTGGTTTGCTATGAGCGATCAGAAGAAAATCTCACTCCATATGTCCACTGTTCACTAATCGGTAGTGGCCAGCTTGGTGATGAAAACTTGCCAATCTCCAGACATGAACGACGTGTTTGAAGCCTTTGTCCTGCAGTGGATTAGAAACGTATACATTTGTCGTTGGTGTATATATATATATATATATATATATATATATATATATATAGAGAGAGAGAGAGAGAGAGAGAGAGAGAGAGAGAGAGAGAGAGAGAGAGATAACATATATATATATATATATATATATGTATATATATATGTACATATATATATGTATATATGTATATATATGTTATATATATATATATAATATATATTATATATATAATATTTATATATATATAATATTTTATGTACATATATATATATATATATATATATATATATATATATATATATATATATATATATATATATATATATATAAAACGTATGATTTTCCACTGATGTTAATTTTTTTCTATGATGATGCTAACCCGAGTTTCTCCGACGGGATTTCTCTCAACCCCAATCCGTTATATACCCGGTACAGTTTACTGCTTTAGTTAACAGAGGACCAATGAGGTAAATCAAAACGTGCCATTTAAAGGCGACCTGACTTCCTTTGAAATCAGATCCGGGGTCTCTTAGCCAGTGCTGTTAGCGTCCTTAAGACTTGATCACAATTTCTCATTTCTCTCTAAATCTCACTTATGTATCGATGTTAGTTTATCTTTAGTATTCTCTAGTTTACTCTATATTAGTGTATAGTTATGTTGTAAGTTTTCTTTGGTTTCTGATTTTCTCTTCAAAGGGTCTTACTATTTTCCTCATGTGTTATTATCGCTCTTTTTTAATAGAAGCAATAGGAAATAATTATTATCTCAGTATATTTTCGTGTTATATATATATATATATATATATATATATATATATATATATATATATATGTATATATATGTATATATATAAATATATATATATATATATGTATATATATATATATATATATATATATATATATATATATACTGTATGTATATATATATATATACGTATATATATATGTGTATATATATATATATATATATATATATATATATGTATATATATATATATATATATATATATATATATATATATATATAGAGAGAGAGAGAGAGAGAGAGAGAGAGAGAGAGAGAGAGAGAGAGGTTAAAACGGCAATAAAAGTGTTATAGACTGGAGTAAGAGAGAAAGTGTGCACTTAATGGCCAATCGCGTACTTAATCGAGCAGCTTCACATATCTTTAATTCCTTTCCGGTTTGTTGGAGAAATACAGAACTCCAATCAATTGTTTTTCCTCCGTTTCCATCACCTCGTTTCACTTCGTCTCTCTTTAAAGTCGAGGTCACCGGTGTTGCGACAGATCTAAACGTTACTAATAATTCGTAGTTATGTATTATATCGTGTGCGTCTGTCCACAATGAATCCCTAGCAACTAATTGATTAAAGCATTGAAATATTAATGTTAGATTTTATGTTTTCTTTCACCCTCGTGATTGTGTGTTAAGAGATTAACTCCTTTTGGCTCCCAACTAAGAATTCCCTTCCTTTCCTCATATATTTGTTCGTATTGAAATAAGAAAAATGGCCTTACTTTATTATGATTGGTGTACAGTATTTCGATGAATTCTATAAGAGCAAGATTTCTCTGGGGTTAAATATTGCGTGGATTTTGTAATATTTTATTTAGCTGCGCTAGCGCTCGCGCGCGCGCACACACACACACACACACATATATATATATATATATATATATATATATATATATATAAAATATGGGGTATACATGTACACTATATATATAGAAATATATATATATATAAATATATATATATATATATATATATATATATATATATATATATATATATATATAAGTAATTTATGTTTTATATTTTTTTTTGTTTTTTTAATCGCTACTTAAAGGTTTATGTATAAAAGATTTAGCATACGCACATAAATATCTTCTCTGCGTTTAAATTTATGCAGAAGTCATTTTGAAAACTTCGTATCTCTGCCTGTCTTCGGCCCTTGCCCCGGGGTGGGAGGAGGATGGTTTATCTCAAGAAATCCTGCGAGGGCTTTCATTTTTGAGGAAGTTCGGGGTAATCTGAAGTTCGCCAAGTTTTATCGACCCTTTAAAAGTTTTTTTTCCCTCGATCCTAGCAGTACGTCTAGAATTTTTTATGAGTTTTCTTTGTGTATTTCGTCTTTTTGTTTAAGTTTTTATTTTTATTTTGAAATATGTGTATTTGAGTATTTTTATATTGCTCACGGTTTACTAAGAGAGAGAGAGAGAGAGAGAGAGAGAGAGAGAGAGAGAGAGAGAGAGAGAGAGAGAGAGAGAGAGAGAGAGAGTTTTTATTTTGAAATGTGTATATGGGCATTTTTATATTGCTCACAGTTTACTGAGAGAGAGAGAGAGAGAGAGAGAGAGAGAGAGAGAGAGAGAGAGAGAGAGAGAGAGAGAGAGAGAGACTTCCATTGAAGCCCTTAAGGCAGTTGTATTCTCCATGAACGAGGAAGAACAATACTGAAAGTAATTCTGAAAAGGTGAAGGAAAACTTGATTAAAAGATGACAAAAAGAATCAGCGTGTGAACGTGGCTGGCATTCGGTTCGGACGTGCGTCGTATAAACTCATATCCTCAGGTTTTTCTCTCAAGATTAAGAGGTGGTCGTCTACAGTTGGTTCCGCGGGCTGTGGCTTGTTTGGGGTTGGGCTTGTTGATTTAGCATTGGCGTTGCTGTTGTTATTGTTGTTTTTATGATTGTTGTCTCTTATATTTCATTCTTAAGTTTGTTGGTGTTGATTTATTGATGTATATTTATATATATATATATATATATATATATATATATATATATATATATATATATATATATATGTATATATATATATATATATGTATACATTCATATATATATATATATATATATATATATATATATATATATACAGAATATATATATATATATATATATATATATATATATATATGTGTGTGTGTGTGTGTGTGTTTTTTTTTCAAATTATACCATGAGAATGTAATGGTGTTTTTGTTGAATTTATAATTTATCTAATTTTATACTATCTGTAAGTTATGCTACACTGAAAGCATTGTCTTTTAAAAATGACACATGCACAAGTCATTGCTATCAGTTCAGTGCTTCAGTAAAAAGAATAATCACATGGGACATCTCGAGAAAGTAATTTGTTAGATAACGCCATATGAAAAAATGAAAATATCTGGTAACATTACTCGAAAATAGTGCTCAAATGTATCAGGATTTTTATGCAATAAACCAACAGATTTATTAAAAAAAAAAAAAAGAAACTTCGTAAAGAATTCTTGAGTGTTTTTTATCTGAACATTTCCAGATGTTATTGTAAATGGTGTTAAAATCTATCAATTATCGTTCTTTCATTTATTTTCTAAGTTGAATATATAGCTTTATTCCCTCATACAAAAGCTCCGATGCTTAATTTTTCTCATTTGGTAACTAATGAAATAAGAAAATAAGGGGAGGTAAAATCAGGAATCTTCTACCTCCATCTACTGTAAAACTTTTTATTATTCCACACAGCATCCGTTTTTCATCCTTCTTAACTTATTGTTGCACAGCCACTAAATTTTACTTTATGGTACCGTACAACAGCCGGATTTACCATGGGACTTAATGGCTCCTTTGCTCCCAGCGGTAGGTCTTAAATTCAATACAATGAATGGTTCAGCAGATTAAAGGATGAACACACTGGTTCTCGGGACCCACTGTGACCCCACGCCGCCTGCACCAGACCACTGTTCTTGCACGCTTCAGTAACGGTTAACAGTAGTAGTTTAGCCAAGGCACCATGACTGGACAAATAGTAATATATTGGATCCCTCTCTCTGGTTACAGCTAAATGTTCCCTTTCCCTACACATACACACATTCTTCGCTTTCTTCATACACCTGACAACATAAGATAGCCAAACAATCCTTCTCTACTCAAGGGGTTAACTATCGCAGTGTAATTTTTCAGTGGCTACTTTCCACTTGGTAAGGGTAGAAGAGACTTATCTAAGGTAAAGCAGCTCTTCTAGGAGAAGGATACTCCAAAATCAAACTATTGTTCTATAGTCTTGGATAGTGTCATAGCCTCTGTACCATGGTCTTCCACTGTCGTGGGTTAAAGTTCTCTTGCCTGAGGGTACACTTAGGCACACTATTCTATCTGTTTCCTTATTTCCTTTCCTCACTAGGCTATTTTCCCTGTTGGAGCTTTTGGTTTATAGAATTCAGATTTTCAACTAATAATAATAATAACAATAATAATAATAATGATAATAATAATAGTCCTACGCTCATTCCCTTCCACTGAATCCTATTTTAGGACTGGGTCGATTGTAAAATATATTTTGGGTGAAACAACAACTACTGTAGAGTAGTTTTCCCTTAATGCAAATTTTTTTTGGGATCTTGAGACTATTTTCGTTTTTTTATTTCATTTTTACTTTTGCGTTTGTCTCGATTGTGTGTAGTCAGCATTTTTAACTCAAATTCTTATACGGGAATTAAATAGTCGGAATAGGGAACATTAATCTATCTCGACCTTTGCAACGAATAAAAACATAAAAGAATCTTAAATGAACGATTGAAATCCACATCTTACGTAATGATCAGTCAATTTATTAAATAGAAAAAAACTGACATTTATTAGATGAGCCTACTCACGCAGTATAGGTCGGGAAGTTCCACATATTTCCTTGAAAGAATCGTTGGCTTTCCAAGAATAGCCTCGATTGGGATGAAAGAAGCCATCAATAAGAGACAAAGTCATATCTAGTTTTCAATTACTTTAGTTTCCTTCACTTACCAAAACTCAACTTTATATCCTAATTTTGTCTCAATTATATTTTTAAGAATCACCCTTACGCCACTTTCTGGATCGATGACTTAATTAAACTTGTGAATGGGAAAAGATATCCGATTTCCTTCGTCCCTTTCCTTGTCTGATATTCGAGAGGGACTTTGAATTGGTTCAGGGAAGGTAGTAATTGGCGTTTAGTGAGACTTTTTTCACTATTGGTTCTTATTTTCAATTAAAGAATTTTTTGGCCGTTTTTACTATTCTGTTGGATATTTTTCGGATGTATTTCTTTAAAATTAATCTTTGCTTAGGATTCATAGGCACAGCTGCGGTAAGCTGGCAATGGCATAGATAGTCTACACGGTATAGTTTAAACCTGAAGTTTATTGTCCGTGGACTGTAGTTGTTATTTACCGGAAAGCTATTCATCATTATGAAATGAGGGTAGTGTTTATTTTTCTAATGTTGTATATAGCTTTTACCCTCGTATGGAAAAGGAACTCGCCCCTGAAGACTTGCTGGTACCACCCTCTCCTGAAGGGAATATGGCGAATGATGAAAAGCATATGTATATATATATATATATATATATATATATATATATATATATATATATATATATGTGTGTGTGTGTGTGTGTGTGTGTGTGTGTAAATATCACCCACGAATGGCATTTAATACCGAATTCTATCTTGGGAATATATATCCACTTGGAATTCATTTTATGGTCAGAAGCTGTTACCATAAAATGAATTCCAAGTGGATATATATTCCCAAGATAGAATTCGGTATTAAATGCCATTCGTGGGTGATATTTACATTAATTAAAATCACGTGTGCTTGTGATATATGTTCATATATATATATATATATATATATATATATACGTATATATATATATATATATATATATATATATATATATATATATATATATATATGTATATATATATATATATATATATATATATATATATATATATATATATATATATATATATATATATATATAATCATTTTTGGCCATCCATGCGATTTAATTCTCCGACAGACGGTTCCTGGAAATTATAGACTCCTGATTTCTTGGCAAATCTGTAGGGGTGAAGCTCCTAATCCTGTGACCTTTATCTTGACCTTAGTGGATGCTGGTACCCATTTGAGCATTAGTCCGAGATTGGTGTTGGAAATCGTCGTTATTCTATTGACCTATTTCTATGTCATGAGAATCTCAGGCATGGATTTCAGTTCACTCTTTCAGGGCTGATTAGGGTTTGAACTTGGCACCATGCAGTCGAAAGATTCTATATGATAAAGAGTGCCAGCTTCTAAAATCGTTTCATTAATCCCAATATTTTTAGAAGTTGATGCTCTCTAGATCTAATCTTTCAAAATGTATATTACTCATTGTATAAGCCGTCGCTGACTATATACGGTATATATATACATATGCACACACACACACACACACACATATATATATATATATATATATATATATATATATACAGATATATATATATACATATATATATATATACAGATATATATATATATATATATATATATATATATATATACAGATATATATATATATATGTATATATATATATATATATATATATATATGTGTGTGTGTGTGTGTGTGTGTGTGTGTGTGTGTGCACTTCAGTATGAATAATATAATGCTAATGATTAAAGATGAAAAATATTTTTAAATTCTGAAATTAATTAGTAAGTTCTGATGAATGGAAACATTGACATTGTGTGAAAGGTTCGATAAATGGAAAATATTGAGATTCATTTTGAAACAAGGAATATCCTTCGTAAAACTACTGGATCTCATGACTGATTCCACCAGCTCCCTCTTCTTTACAGTTAAGTATACAGTATCTCCCCTAGAACGGGTTCGTTGTCATTTCCTCAGAACTTTTATCGCTAGTTCAACACAGCTTAAATTGTAAGGCTTACTTGGTCCCTAATAAAATCAAGACTTTACAACCACATTGATTCCCCATTTAAATTCTTGTAGTTTATTTATTTCCTTTTTTCCCTTCCTTGCTGGGCTATTTTCCCTGCTGGAGCCCTTGGGCTTATAGCATCTTGCTTTTGCAACTAGGGTTGTAACTTAGCAATAATAATAATAATAATAATAATAATAATAATAATAATAATAACAACAACAGAGTAATGCTGTTTCTCTTGACTAGGTATGATCTCATCGGAGTTAGTACTGAAACGGCATGATTACTCTGTATGGAAGTACTGAAGTTAATTTATTATAAAGTAAATGCTGGAGGAGAGAGACCACATATTTTTTTATGAATTGGGAAACGAATGTGGGACCATCATTGTTAACAGGTCTAGATTATATGTACATTATTAGCCCATCTGCTTGATGGATGCATTATTCTTAAGTAGGAGCAGGGGTCGCAACGTCTGTTTCTTATTGGTAGTACTGTATGTGATTATATTTATATATTTTTTTACTACCAGCAGTATGTATGTTGGCTATTAAGATGGATTTTATAATGCTGTCACCCCTTTGTTAGTTGTTGTTATCATTTGAATCTTGTAGTATAGGCTAACTTTCCTTCATTGTTGTTATTTCCGTTCTTACCACTTGCATGGTTACTTGAGCATTGGCCCATAATCCTTTGGTCACTTTCTTAATGGTGGTGTTTGGAAAATTATTGGTCATGGGCTGTTAGGGTCTCACTGAATTTTCTTATGACCATCACCTAGCTGCAGAAGTGGATTTATGAATTGGTGTTATAATTCAGTGACTCACTAACAGCATTATACAAGACTTTGCTTATAGCTTTCATGTAACCAACGTTTTGAAATTGTTGAGATGGTGGTTATGTGTGTGTATGTGTTATATATATATATATATATATATATATATATATATATATATATATATATATATATATATATATATATATATATGTATTTATGTATATATATACATATAGTTTTTAAATATAAGAATATAAGATGCTTTTGAATGCACTTTTATAAGATAAAGACGAATCTTGAAATATATTACTGAGCTTCTGAAAGATGAGGAAATAACTTATATTACTTAAACTTATACTTCATTACAAAACATATGTCATATACTGTAGAACCTGGAATTAAAACAGAATTTTTATTTTTTCTTATAATTATTTTGTTAACTTTTTTCCCCATGATTTTATTCGAGTTAATGACCTTGAAAAATTATGAGTGAATTTTAAGTCATATTCGCATTTGTAACCCTAGATTATTAAGTCATATTTTTGGGAATATAGAAAAATAGCCCAAGATTTGACTTTAATTAATATCATGTTAAATTACATTTTTGTAGACAAAACTTACCTTCTGTTTCCTGATTCACAAGAAATCTTGGAATATTTAAATACCCGTGTCTGAAGTTTTTTGTCTTCTTAATTTTATGATCTTAATTTTATGATCTTAATTTTAAAAGTGCGAAAAAAATCACGTATAATTTCAAAAGTGCGAAAAAAATCACGTATAAAGCCATCCAAAGCGAAAGTTCGAGAGCAGCGCCAAATAGTTTAATTGTTTTTTTATCTTGCCAAGACACAGGTCATGCCCCACAACTGGAAGAGTTGCCATCTTTATCCAAAAATTAAAGTTTTGAAACCTCTGGAAAGAAAGGGCAATGGTTTCTCTTCACTAGATTGACCTTGCGTCTTAGCTACAAGAAGTAGAAAACATTCAACACAAGCTGCCATGGCTGCAGTACTTACAACAGTCGTAGTATGATGGGCAGCAAGAGAATGAACGATATCTCGGCCGGCACCCTTCGACGGGCAACAAGCACTTGGGTGCAACGCATCGTTGTTTTCCCCGAATACAGAAGCAGTAAGAGCATTCGTCAGGGGACACCATAGCCGAGCCCTCGGCAAAGATTGCTCCTTCTGTCACACAGCCTGGTGATGTCGTCGCCATAGTCATGTTAGCCAACAGAATGCAAGAGTGGGAGAAACACACAGACATGCTATGTTTAGTCTGAAAGCCATGCTTCAGTTTTTTATATCATTCTATTTCTTGCAGTCTTGCAACTCGTGTTTTTCAGATGTGGATGGGGAATGTAAGTGTTTTGTTAGACTATTTATATGGATTTTTTTTTAAAAAGGACTTGCTGAAATTTTGTTTTTTGCACTTATATACAGTATTAGGTGTTGCTTTTCAAGCTAGGAATTTTACTGTATTTTAAAATTTCTTTGTAACTCATTTCCATCTTATTGGAAGACTGCTCTAAACATAAATCCCTTTCATTATGCCAATTAAAGTTTTTTCATATTGTTTTATATTATATATGTACACAGTATGATTAAATGGGACGTGTGGAATTTTGGATAATTATTAATTTTGAAACAAGTTGCTGAGACTGCTTGTTCTAATATTATACAGATTTATTGTTTATTTAGCCTTAATGGTAACATCCTTTTAGACCTGAAGAAAAGAGAATCTCAGAAATGTTATTTTAAAGGCTGATGTGGAGAACTGGTGTTATTTTCATTTATTGAAAGAGAAGATTATCTTTGAAGAAAGATATTGATTGTACTGGGTTACTGGCGGTGGCAATCTCAGAGGCATTTATGGTGAGTGATTTTGTATTAGGTGAGGCTGGATTAATAATGTTTAAACGCGTTTGATTAGAAAATTTATTTTTTAGGAAGTGTTGCAGGTTTAAGGGAAATTTGTGTTCTTCAAAGAAAAAATAATATTGAATGAAATATTCTCTGGAAAGAGTTCTTCGACCTTTTATAGAATTATAGGCACTGAAACATTGAGACTGATAAAATACCAAAGGAGCAAGGAAAAGAACATCTGACAAAGAGTTTTTTTGCGTGCTTAGAAATAACTTTGAATGCAAGGTAAGGGTACTCTTCGTTTAAGAAAATGAACCATGTTTTGAAGAGAATTCTGTTTAAGGATTTTGAGATGGCTACCTTCACAATCGTCAGAATAATAGTGTAAGAAAGACTACGATAAGAACCTAGAACCTATCAAATTCTACTCAAGAACACAAAGACAAGAACCTTTGTGAAGTTGTGGATGACACCCTTTACAAGACTAAACGATGAGCCATAAAGGCTAGACCTTACTCAAGGACTGATGACCCTATGCTTGTTCAATTGATGCAAGGACAAGAACCATTTTGAAAACTAGTATTGTCAAATGATTTTTAATTAGAGATCATCAGAAACTAAAAGAAAAATTTAGATTGAGTGGTACATTAACGAAAGTATGTTCAGTGGCTAAGGGTAGAATTTTTTTTATAAATATAGAGACCATACCGTATTCAAGGTTATACTTCATGTACTATTTCGAGGACAGAAGGCCAAGAAACTACCCAGGAACGTTAATACATAACTGAGAAAGGATACTTTGTTCAAGGGCTCTTTTCATGTACAGAAGGAAAGGTACCTGACTTAGGAAAAAAGTATCAATGAATTTCTCAGGGAAGTGGGAAATAGTCTTTTTACCCAGAAGTAATGGTGTAAACTTACTAAAGAAATTTGAGATCGGATACTATTCAAGAAATCTACTAGGCTACAGAGAGAATATGTATTATAAGTCTGTTGTAGGACTCTGGCAAGATTTCATATGCAAAGATTCAAGGATAAAGGACACTTTATGTACCCATTGGTGAAGAGTTAAAATCCTTGGGTTTTAGAAAATATTCTTAGACCTGTTTCAAAGATTTGTCAGACACTAACAAAAGATTTTTTTTTTTGTATTTAATTGAGCTTTGTTGTTCATGTTTATATGTTCTCAAAATTTAGAATTAAGAGACATAAAAGAAGAATTTTTTTTTCCATGATAAATTTTGATGGTATTTTAGTAGTTATGTCTTGCTTTTAAATGTGAAGACCTGTCTTGGGAGAAATAAGAAATTCATTGTTCTTAAAGTATGTAAGAGATTTTGTATGTGATGGCTTTGTTTTGTCTTGGACAGTATTGTAATTGATAGCCATGTGTTTGTATTGCTGTTTTGATTTAGTGTATGTCGAACAAGTTCTTTTGAATATATTGACATTCATACATAATTGGCCTTCAGTAATTGAATACTGTATGATTTGATAAATGAATTTATGCTGGGGTTACAATGATAGTCTTCATCGTAGGTATTCAGTATTAGAATTTAATTTTAGCAAAGTATAATTATTAGTGTTCTTATAATGACCTTTGCTATTCTTGTATTGGATTAAGTTTATCGAATGACCAAAGGCTTAACGGGTAATATATGTACAAAAATTGTATGATATAATTTATATAATTCTGTTGTATTTATGAGAGGATCACTATCACGCAGTCATTTCTAAGGTATAAGGAAACCTTTCTTGCGAATACTGAGGGTCAACTGTATGTATATCTATGCATATATGAAAAAGGGTAAACTGTATGCATATATATATTTTACAGCGTATTTATATGTATGTATATATATATATATATATATATATATATATATATATATAATTATGTATAATTCACAATTAAAGGAGGTGGTGAAACTGTAAATATTTATGCAACATAAGAAAAATTTGGTACTTAAAGCAGGAGTGTACTTGTTTACACGGGGCGTGGAAATGTAGATGTAGAAAACGTATGTAAACAATATATGGTGGTTTGATACCAATCACTTTTGTTTGTTTACTAATCCTTATTGTGTTAGGCGGGGAAAATATTTATTTGTGATAATAAACATTATGTCGATGTAAAAAGATGAAGAACTAAGAACTACAAGTTTTAGAGATTCATATAGTACAAACAATTGTGGAAAACACATTTTTGAC
>NC_090748.1:86371826-86376826 GCF_036898095.1 Palaemon carinicauda | reverse complement strand
ATAAAGCTTCTAGAATACTTTGTAGTATTGAGCCTCATGATGGAGAAGGCCTCACTATTAGAATTAATTGCGTACCTGGTATCACGAACAGGATAATACTGTCCGATATGATCTGAATGTAAAGGATGGTTAGAATTATGAAACATCTTATGTAACATGCATAATACGAAGTTTAGATACTATTGCATGATGTCTAATGTTAAGCTAATAAATATTCGACATTGGGTGGCACATGATTTTCAGGAAGTATTTGGATTCGACTTGTGAACAAAAACCAATCATTTAAAAATATAAAAGTAGTAAAGAAACTCAAAAAATTCAGTTAGTTGGTGTATCGCGTTTACTTGACTGAGCTTCAAACTTGCACGTTTATGTAATAGTAATAAGCTTAAAAAAAAAAAAAGAAAGAAAGAGAGAGAGAGAGAATATTCGAGTCATATCGAAAGGCGGGTTACCATGTTCACTTTGTCAAAAATGAAAAGAAATATAAGTAGCATAAGTCGTTAAGGAAGATCAACAAAGTAAATTTGGCTGAGGCTAATCCTTTCTTATAGACTGGGTATACCTTCAAAATGACGGTACTTTAATTTCCGTTAGAGAAGGTGCATGATTTATATGCTGTGTTATTTATTCCAAGGCCTTGAGGAAAGGATTTTCACATTAAACGTGTCCAATTAATGGGATGAAAGTTAGTGGTTAGATATGTCTTTGATTTGATTGGCAGTATACCTCTTCAGTTATATATACTGTATATTTATATATATATATATATATATATATATGTATATATATATATATATATATATATATATATTGTGTGTGTGTGTGTGTTGTTGGATGTCAAACTCATATCATCTTGCTAGTGAGGCGAATGCCTTAGTCAGTAGACTTCCCAGCCCTGATTACTGTTGTTGTTGTTGTTTCTGTGTTTGTTCAAAATGGGCAAACATTTATAGGGTACTAACTTTTAAAGTCCGTTAAATGGGCGTCAAAACGAGCTATATTAATGACTAGCGTATAACCATTATGGGAATTCTAGGGTAATCTTACTGATATTAAAAACAAGCTCCCTTGAAGATGAAAATTTGTGCATAATGAAGGATATCCCTCAAAATACTGACGCAACAAAATATTGCCGTTAAAAAGTTACGTCAGAAAATGTGAACGATTAGGAACACCCTCACAGCATTTATTCGTGACATCGCATTCATAAAACCTAACAAATGAATTGGTAAAGAAATAGTCAAGGATATTTGTTAACAGGTAAATGCAAATAACAGAAAACATTGACGGAAGAAGGGGATTTTGACTATTCATTGTACACTTGGGTTTAATTCATGTTACTACGCCTCCAGGGATGGCAGTGGAAAGTTTGTTGCTTATAAGTCATGCAGATTGCGTAAACACTTTTACTCTCTCTCTCTCTCTCTCTCTCTCTCTCTCTCTCTCTCTGAGCCCATGGAATTTCTATGTTTCTGAGTTTAGATTATAATTATTATTATTATTATCATTATTATTATTATTAGTAATGGAATTTTACAGATGATTTTGTTCTTAACAATACATGTTTTCTTATATAAGATACGAATTTACTTTTTTTTTTTCATTAAAGTTGGATGTTGTATAAAACCTTACAGCATTCCATAGGCACTCACTTGGCTAATAATATTTCACCAACACTGAAATGACGTCCTTGAGCAGATCCAGTTAAGCAAGTAAACGTCCTTGGAATAAACACCATAGTCGCCAAGGATGGTAGAAAGCTATAAGACGAAGTGAAAGAACCCGGATGGGAAAGGCTAACACTCCTTTTAGGAGAACGCGGAGGATGTTATTTAGCATTCGAGGTACCTCAAAATTGAGGATCTCTCTTAACGCTCGAAAGGCCTTGATTTTTAAGTAAGCTTTTACGCATATCCAATTATGTTTACAACGGTAAGTGATGTGAAGGATAAGGCCTTTCTATGGGTGATGGAGTCGAGTCGTGTGGGGATCTTCGTGCCGTAAAGCTTGTTTTGTTTGTTTTATATGCGCGTTTATTGTGGCATTTATGTTTATCTTTTATAAGGATTTGCTCATTAATATCTCTTTAAACTTGGGGCTTTTATCTGTTTTTGAGAGTGACAGAATTTCGAGTTTATTTTTTCATTAGGATGTTTTTCATACATTGATAATTTGCTTTTCAAATTTGAGTTTTGAAAGGGATGTTTTTCATATATTAATTATTGGAATGTAGAAGATTTATTTAGTGTCCCATGAAATCAAAACATTTCATACTGCATGGTGTATTTTAGAAAGCTTTATACAATAGTTCTTTGCGGAAGTAAATTTATAACGGGGATGAGTAATTACCCCGATAGGGGTTGATGTCCCAACCATGGTTGCGAATTATCTCAGGAGAGCGATGAAGACTCTTCACTGTGAAATTAGCGACTTTGTTCAGAGTTTTAAAGAATTGGGATCACGTTAGAATTTCATTTTAAATTTAGAAGAACAATATGCGAATTATTTGTAATTTTTTTTTTTTTTTTTTGCAAGGATAATTATTCAAAACTTATATTTAATGATGCAATCTTTAATGATAAAGTCATGAGTTACCAGGTCATTAATTTGTAGGTGTTTTGTCACTGAATAGTTTTGTCTAGTAAGAATTGAGGAATTATTCTTAGACAAAGTGCTGAATGCTTTGCGTGTGTATATCATGTGGAACGCTTGAATTTAAACTTAATATTAATTTCCAACTTTGTCTTTATTCCTAAATTGTATATAGCACGCCATTATCCTTTGGCTGTAGGGGAAAATATGAGATTAGAAGTAAATCCAAGAAATGCAATTTCTTATCCAGGGTTTTTTTAATCACATGCCAGAGATAGCTTTGCTTATCATGTTGCCACGTCGTAGGATTTTTTGGTTTGATCAAATTCATGAAATACCATTGCTTATCTTACTGCGGCGTCACAGAACCCAAGGGTCATTCTTACATCTGCCTGACCTTGCATGCCATCAAATCATATCCTTTTTTAACCGAGGGTCTAGTGACCATGTTATCGGTCCCTTCAGAAAGCCGGTTCACCATTCCTTTCAGCTCCATCTTCTCTTTATCCCTTCCACCATCTCCATCCTTCCACCCCTCTTCATAATCAGGCATCTCCCCCTCTCATCTCTTAATCACCGTCTCTCTCTCTCTCTCTCTCTCTCTCTCTCTCTCTCTCTCTCTCTCTCTCTCTCTCTCTCTCTCTCCTACCAACTCGTCCAAGCCTTAAATGCCATCTCTTTATCCCAGGATCTCCTTCCTTGAAACTTCTTTTGAACTAACCCTAAGTCAAGATCTCCTCGTAGCCAGGTCCGGTAATTTTCTGGAGGTGAGGTAATCGAGGGATCTGTGTTTGTTTGCTGGAGATTACGCTTGATGTATTGTCAAATGGAATGACGCTTGGAAGTGACGCAGTCTGGGATGTTGTTAAAGTTCTTTAGTGGCTCTTATTTGCCTTATCCATTACCTACTGTACGTACAGTGTATGGTGGATAATAGATATCCAGATTTCGATACTGTAAAAGGACTTTTTCCTTAATTAAATTTTTTGTTTGTGGTATATTATTTGGTATATAGCATACTCTTGAGTTAGTGGCCCGTTTGGCGTTGCCTGTTTTCGTAGCATGCAATTCTTTGTTTTTGTATCAATTGAGATATTTATTTTTCATTATTTTATATGCTTTGTCTCCATCACATTATATTTTGTTATTTTACCAGATATTTATTTATTATTTTTATTTCATTGTTTTCTTAATGGTTCGATGCGTCCTACTGATTCGCTAATCCTATCTGATCGAACGCTGTTGCCCTTTGATTATCTGTGAAATAGGATACCCCTATTGTCTCCATATTTCTTTTAGGGTTGAAATATTTGTAATTTCCGTAAGAGATCCGTTATCTTAGGCTTTATCTGATGCTGGGCGTTCCATATTATCTCTGATTACACGTAGTATAAAGTCTCATCTGTTATTGTTGTGTGTAAGTCATGCTGTGTATGAAAATATAACCGGTTTGATCACCATTTTGGTCTGTTGACTACATATATTAATTTCCACAGAAAACTGGTAATGATTTTTATTTTATTTATTAGTGTCTGTTAACAGAATTATGTGCAAATATTGATGTTTTTTCTTTAATGAAAACTTAATTTAGATTAATTGGCTTACTAACTCTTATAAAATCTTATTGATATCCTAAACGTAAACTACTGTATATCCCATTACGCGAATGCTGTACTACGTGAAAGACTCCTAGTAAGGTGTCTGCCTAATTTTATTAAATTCAATTCTTCTGTTCTTGAAAATAGTTTAATATTTGTGTGTGTTTGTTCAGGAGATATTTTAATGGTTTGCTTGTCGAAGGGTTATAATGAGAATTCGGGAGAGTTGTGTTATACCTGATACGAGTCCAAGAAGCTTTCTCATTTCTTTAAAAGTGGCAGAGATAAATGTCTCCTTGTTTAATTTTGCAATAGGTTCTATAACTTATTTAATATTTTTTTTTTTTTTTTTTTTTGGGGGGGGGGCATATATTTTTAAAGGTTTGATATAGTTATTTGCGCAGATCCTCAACTGATTATTTTAACATACGTCATGTAGACCTTTACAGAATTCTTCAAGTTGAATTTGATCCCTTGCCCATTTTATCCAATCTTAATATTATTTAGTAGTACATGGCATTTTCCTACATCGTATATTCACTTAACACCGGCTGATTTTGTAAACTATTTTCTATCACAGCAAATGGTATCATTACTTATTTAAGAGGAACCATCGGTAACTGGGCAGTCTTTGGGACCAAAGTTCAAAGCTCGCTCACGACATGATACATTTCACTGATAAACGAGACCTCACTATCCGCTCGTTCAAGGGGTCTGCAGGAAATGAGCAGCCATTGATCGGCTGTTCACTGACCAGTTCTTTACCATTGGCACTCATGAGCGACTTTAAAGGTATTAAGTTTGCCG
>NC_090748.1:86359326-86364326 GCF_036898095.1 Palaemon carinicauda | reverse complement strand
TGGGTACTGTAAGTATGGAATGGCTGAGGGTGGGTGGCTTAAAAAGGTATATGGACCTTTACCATAGAATTCGGATGCTGAAGGATTGGGTGAACCAATAACCTCGGGTGTTGTAGATGAGTTTTGTGATTTAGCCATAATAAGGGTTTTTAGGATTTTAAGGTAATAAAGCTTTTATTTACAGTATTTATGGTGCGTGAGTTTACCTAATGTAAATAAGTTAATGTTATTTGTCGTATTATGACATATATCAATTCTACTCTAAATATAGGCAGTGTTATTATCCCACATGTTTTATATATACAAATTCTTATCCTAAGTTAGTTTTGGAACATCATGCAAGGTCCAAAGATCTACACTATTAGGTCATCTATTGTTAGATTATATAGAAAAGTCGACAGTAGTAATATGCTAATTGTATGTACAAGTACAAGAAACAGGAAATTAGAAAGAAAATGTATACCTATGCAAGATGTATACGTGGCATTCATAATGTTTATGAAGATATTTATGAATCACCATTTAAAGATTAAAAACTTCACGTTTAAAAAAGTTTTGTTTCTAATAAATGATTGTTGGTAACTTCGTTAAATGGTTAATGTTGTTCGATAGATATTTTCATCATAGGATTAATGGGCTACTTACATCAAGGTCTGTAGAATAGATTCTATAGACCTTAACTCACATTTTCTCGCAAACAGCTTGCATATATGTACGTATTTTCACAAGAACATGATTTCATCATCTTCTCTAAGAAACATAGTTATAACCGAAAGGATTATGTACACCATATCTATGTTCAAACTACATCTCTCTAAATAGAGTTACAGACGGATGGTTTAAATATAACCTCCAAGTATTGGTTGGATTACGATAAATGGGTTTGTATTCTGATCTGGGTAGAAGAAGTAATCACAAATTAGTATCGCTATATTTAATAACCATTTAATTGACCACATTGATGTTGAAATTAGATTTATTTTTATAGAAGTTAGATCAAGTAGTTTTATACCGGAAATCTAGGAATGCATTCTTACATACAGGTTTATCTAGTTGGAGGTTATGATTGCAACATAAGAAGACTTGAAATGTGTGTCAGCTTTTGATACGAACCATGATATATTCGCCTTGAAAATGAAAGGGAAAGCCGGCCTTCAAAGTAAAATATGTATATACTTCAGCGAATCAAAGTTTGAATACCCTGAAAACGACGTAAAGCTCCCCCCCCAAAAAAAAAGAAAAAAAAAATGTTGGAATACGAAATCTAACCAAGACATCTTGTGTGCCTTGTATTCAACGCCCTCAAAGGCACATATTCTTTTCTCCTTATGTACTTCCGCCGTACGTGTTAGAATCGCTTACTTCTCGATGATAGAATCAAATTAATGGGTGCGTGTGTGCCTGTGTATGTTTGAGGGAGGGCGGGGGGCGAGTGATCACCATCCGATTATATACTTGACATAGCTGACCTAACCTTCCACCTCCTCCTTCTCCTCCTTCAGGAGGAAAACGCCCTTCGTAATGATTGGATTTATCGACAAGAAACCCTTCCACTTTGGGTGACATCAGGGCACCCTTCTTTTCAGCCACACGAAAAGTCGGTAGCTGTTCATGATCAAGATTTGAGGATTTAACGGAATGTGACAGTAACCCTGTTTTTATCTCTCTCTCTCTCTCTCTCTCTCTCTCTCTCTCTCTCTCTCTCTCTCTCTCTCTCTCTCTCTCTCTCTCTCTCTCTTTTTCTTATTTTAGTGAGTTTTTTATATAGTTTTCGATCTGGAAAACTTTCAAGTATGTGATATCTTTTAGGTTAATTAGGAATGCCAGAATACATATCAAGTTCATTTGAGTGTCTGTTTATTGGCTTGTATTCATATCACAATAATTTCTGGCAATCTTGCCCTATAATCAGCATCTTTCTCTTTATTGTTAGTATTGTTATTATTACTAGCTAATCTGCAACCCTAGTTGGAAAAGCAGGAGGTTATGAGCCCAAGGTTCCCAACAAGAAAAATAGTCCAGCGAGGAAAGGAAATATGGAAATAAATAAACTACTAGAGAAGTAATTTATAATTAGTATAGAATATTTTAAGGCCATTAACAACATTAAAATAGATCGCATTTATAAACTATAAAAATATATTTATGACGCTATATAGCCAAGATGAAAATTGCAAAATCCCTGTAACATCAGAAAAATCGTGATGATGATCATTATTAAATCATTATAATCAATATTATCTTATTTCTAATGAGCCTAGCCTTTAAGAACTACGGATTATCCGGAACATTATCATGTTCGTCTGGAGTCTAGACTAACGTGGCAGATACAACATATAATAATTAGACCATATATTTCTCTGCTTTTATCACTCCTCAGTTTTGTTATCATTATTTTCGTATTTCTATGGTTATGTTTTCTTCAGTTAATTCACTCATATTATTTTTTATTTGGTTATTGTTCCCTCATTGATGACTTCACTGCCACTCCAAGCACCCTAGATCTATGGCGAGGTTTCAAGTTATGTATATCATTATTGCTTTGCTGTGCTGATGTTATTTGGGCATCATTTCTCCGCTTTAAGGTACAGGGTATATTGCCAACGAATGGGCATTCTGTGAGTCACATTGTGTTGTCACTTGACTAGGAGCTTTCATACACATTTGTGTAGTTTAGAAATTCTCTTTGGAATCAAGTTCCCCCACCATTATTTTATACAGACATTGCTTTTGAAAATAACTCTTGCTGTGAATTAATTACAAATGAAAAAAAATTTCCGTATAAATTTCAAGATCGATTGATTTATGCATTTTTACTGCAAATTTCTTATTTATTCTCTGTGCTAGTGTGCGCGACTCTGCTAAATATTTAGATAGATGTAAGTGCACATGCACCTCCCTCACTACGGTATAAATAATGCTTCTCCCCCCCTACCTACCCAGGACTGGGAGAGCTTAGCGTGACCGAAAAGAAATGTATTTGTATATATATTTATAGCAAGAGACTTACTCTTTATTGTATAGGGAAGATTGTTAATTTGATTTGATATTTGCTTATTTACTTTTATATACAGTTTCGTTATTCATCCTATTTTCAACCCCAAGGTCTATAAATATAATCTATATCTATATAATCTTAATCTATAGACCTTGTTCTATCCATTATATTACGTGGCTTTCATTGAACCTTTTTTTTTCTATTTTTATTTAGTTTTATTCCAGTTCCTTACAAGGTAAACCACTCATATTCCTCTAGATATTTTCAAACCAATTCACTTCAACATAATTACGTTACTTTGCGTCAAAAGGTCTCCCCGTTTATTCCCAACACTCTCCAATGGCATTTTTTCCTTTTGGTTTGATCCTGTAACACCGTAAGAGTGTGTCATTTTCATTCATTCTATTGCGCCTTGATCTCCTTGACATACAAAAACCACGATGACGAGTGTCAGCCTCTGCCTGCCTCAGAGATAACGGTAAAATCGCTCCTTGTACAGTTGAGTAAGATTGTCAGGCATTTCCAATCCTCCCCAACCCCCACCACCTTTTCTCCTCTCTCTCTCTCTCTCTCTCTCTCTCTCTCTCTCTCTCTCTCTCTCTCTCTCTCTCTCTCTCTTCATCTCCTGCTACGCCAATTGACGCAGAGCGTCTTGTCCATAGAGGATTCATTGGCTAGATTCATCAAAGGATAGCCAGTTCCTTGTGATGCGTAGTGCCTATCTAAGGCAAGTGACCCCTGCCGGCCCATACTAATTCCTTAGTTTTAGGTTGTTATATTTTGTGTGTGGTTTTTTTAGTTTCTTTTTATCATTGTAATCCATTATATATATTATTGGTCATTATTGATCTCTCTCTCTCTCTCTCTCTCCTCTCTCTCTCTCTCTCTCTCTCTCTCTCTCTCTCTCACACACACATATATATATGCATATATATATGTGTGTGTATATATATTATTGTATATATGCATTGCTTACAAATATATATGATGTAATTGTTTCCTGTATAGGCAGATAGATAAGTATTGATAGAGACGACTGGCGAAATCTAACTGAGGCCCTTTGTGTCAATAGGCGTAGGAGGATATGATGAAGATGATGATGAAACTAACTGTATGACTGCCTTCAGTTAACCCAAAAGGAGAACACGGAACCCATTCGTTTTATATAGAGGACCACAGTTAAAAATACATCTGATACCGTTGTCGAATTTATTTGAAATTAGTCCTTTCAAAATAAGAAACATCTATAACCAAACAATCATAACGGACATGAGATATATCTTAGACATTCTCTCTCTCTCTCTCTCTCTCTCTCTCTCTCTCTCTCTCTCTCCTCTCTCTCTCTCTCTCTCTCTCTCTCTCCAGGCAAAGGTCCAACGGTGGTGAATCCGAGAAGGACGTATAAAATAAATGTCTATTCTTGTGCTTCCGAAGTCCTAAATAACATTTATCGAATATTTGTTCATTTAAACATCAGCCATAGACTTGCATATATGTACTTCAATCATTTTTTATAGTATATTCCGTAATAAATTTTATCCAATCTGTTACTCACTTGTATTGAAGGTTACTGTAAAACTCTATGGATTATTTTCAATATCATGCAAATTGTTAAAATAGAAAGTTTTGAAAAGAATAATCTACGAATTTTGTCATTTCATTCAATTAGATTGATTAACAAATCAAATTATTTCGAGTGAAATGTTCTTTTGAATTGAAATGCGAACGTTATCTCATTCATTTACTTAATTAACTAGGCCAATTTGTAAAAGTTATAAAACGTGTAGTCGAAAGTATCTGTTTCTATTTTCTGAATGTTCTGTTAACATGATACGAGCCATATCGTAAGTTCCCAATGTTTTTTCAGCCTCATTTACCTTATTTCATCTTCCCAACCCACTAGTCAGCATATCCTTGCCCCCCCCCCCCCTCTCTCTCTCTCTCTCTCTCTCTCTCTCTCTCTGGTAGCATTCTAATATTTTTTCTTTCCTCTTTTCCTCCC
>NC_090748.1:86351826-86354326 GCF_036898095.1 Palaemon carinicauda | reverse complement strand
TCATCGTATTTGGGGTTTGACATTCTGTAATTTGAAGTGAGTTGTGCAGATGATTTTAGGAAAAAGAAGTTCTAAAGTGACTTCTGTGTCACTGCAGTTTCGCTCCCCCCCCCCCACACACACATGCAGCAACCAAGTTCAGCTAAACCATAAAAGGATTGGCGCATTATTCTTTATTGATATGATTATAGAGGAGAAAAGAGAGAATTTAAGATAAAAGATACGGCTTATAACATTGAATTAACGAGAAATATTGTGATATTAAGGTTATGTTATTACAGTTTCTTTGAATACCCCTATCAGCACTGGCTGGAGAAACATAATAGTTTTCAGTGTATATTCCCCTTCTTAGATGAACTGCAATGCCATTCTGAATTAAGAAGAGAAGTATCGCTTATGTGATTTGATTAAATGAACAATCATTAAATTTTGATGAGTTTTCTGACAGACTGAGTGTATAATTAGATATTTATTTTGTGCGGGGCTGTATATCTGATTTATGCAAATAAGATTAGTGCCGGAAGCTATTCCATCATTTGGGCAGAAAGATCAAAAGCTAATTAGATTTACATGTACATGTTTCAGGGTTTTATATACATATTTGTGTATATATACAGTATATCTATATATACACACACACACACACACATATATATATATATATATATATATATATATATATATATATATATATATATGTGTGTGTGTGTGTGTGTGTGTGTGTGTGTCTGTGTGTGTATGTATGTATATGTATATGTATATAGATCTTCATCGTGATTTACTTGTCCATTGCAGAACAAACGCCTCAGACATATCCTTCCACTTGCGTGTGTATATGGTCTCTGTGTGGCAGGCCACACCCGCAAAATTTCTCAGTTCGTCAATCCATCGTCTTCACTTCCTGCCCTCATCACCTTTAGCAATCTCAGGGGACCCATTCTGTATTCTTATTGTCCATGTATTACCTGTCATTTTTCATTATATGTCTTGCCCATGTCCATTTCTTTACATACAAGTTAGGATGTCCTCTACTTTAGTTTGTTTTCGTATCCATGTTGCTCTTTTTCTGTCTCCTAGTGTTATTCCCGTCAGTATTCTTTCCATAGCTCCTAGAATTGTAACTAGATTATGTTCTAAGGCTTTATTAAGGCTCCAAGTTTCTGATACATAAGTTATTCTGGTAGGACCATCTCATTAAATACTTTTCTTTTCAGAGAAAATGGCATTTTACATTACATAATTTCATTTTGTTTACCAAATGCTCTCCATCCCATGCTTATATTTTTTTTGGTTTCGTGTCCTGGTGAAACACTTACTGTCTGTCCTAAGTACGTATATTCATTAACAAACTAGAGGTTCGTCCATAAATCTTATTTGTATATATATATATATATATATATATATATATATATATATATATATGTGTGTGTGTGTGTGTGTGTGTGTGCGTGCGTGTGTTTGTCAACACAATTAAGACGTTTCCCTAGACAGGGCATATAGAAAATATCTATATATATAAAAAAAAACGACACGAAAGTTACCATCATTGTCCATACTTGAGTTCCCGAATAGTGTGTGAACGCCATGTTTAAATTCTACAATTAACATTAAACGTTTTTTAAGCAGACAGGTCATCAGCAAGTCGTTGAACCGACTTTCCTGCATGAACAAGTCCCTTCCTTTCCAGCCTTTCTTTCCAGCCATTTATTGTATGCAGTGCTCTTTAGGTTTCCTTGTATTCCTTATATATCTAACAATGCCGAATTGTAATTCTTTTCCAGTCTATTGCCCTGCAGTCTTCCGACGTGAATAAACCATATAATAGCGTTCTGATCCACCCATTCACCTACGCTAATCTTTTCTATATATATATAAATATATATATATATATATATATATATATATGTGTGTGTGTATATATATATATATATATATATATATATATTATATATATATATATATATGTATATATATACATATATGTATGTATCAACTTTAATCTCCTCCTTTTAGTAGCAGCTCAACAGAAATTATGTAACCATTTTATCTTTCACTCGTTTTCATTATGGCTGTACAGTCGACTAACGAACAGGTGTATAATTCACTTAAAAGTTTATTTTAGGCAGTAGTGGAAGCTTGTACCCTATAACCTAGAGACCTCGTGCGTGATCAAAAATTCTTTTGTAAACTCGAATTCTTTTCTTTCGAAACGTGATTTGAAGGTAAATAAGAGGTAGGTTGGTCTGATCCTTCAATCATCCATATTCTTGGTCTCTATGCCCTTCAATCTTCGCTAAGAATTGTGACTTCATATTCCGACTTATTAATCTCTCTCTCTCTCTCTCTCTCCTCTCTCTCTCCTCTCTCTCTCTCTCTCTCTCTCTAGTATAAATATGTCAATTGTTCGTAAGAAATTTCTCAAATATTTATATTTTTAATGAATGTAAATCTCTTCCTCGGTAAAATTCATAATGCTTCTTTATATAACAAATCTCTGTTT
>NC_090748.1:86347031-86351326 GCF_036898095.1 Palaemon carinicauda | reverse complement strand
ATTTCTCAATAAATTTCGTGCAATAAAAAGACTCGCATCGAAGCTCAAGTTATCAAAGATTTTAAAGATATATCCCATCGTTATGTATTCCCAAATATACCAAATATAACCATATCAGTTGAGAGAATTTTTTAATACTTTAGTCAATCTTGAATTCAGCTTTTTATTTTACATGTGAAAAAAATCACACACAGCCGATAAGTGGATTCTTAATGAACGACAAGCGTCACTATCGTTGGCTTTAAAATATAAATATAAATATAAATATAAATATAAATATAAATATAAATATAAATATAAATATACAGTATATATATATATATATATATATATAGAGAGAGAGAGAGAGAGAGGAGAGAGAGAGAGAGAGAGAGAGAGAGAGAGAGAGAGAGAGAGAGAGAGAGAGAGAGAGCTAAAATGCACACGGCATTGGTCAAAAGAATCCTTTGATTGATATGCAAGGGCAGTGAATTTTTTTCTTTGGATGTAACTTTTTTTCAGAAGTGGAATTTACGCCATATATTCCATTCACTTCCATTGAAATGAAACGACTTCAATAGTAAATTTAATTCTGCAAGACATATGAAACAGAACAAAATTAAAACAGATAAAATATAATGGAGAAATTACATGCGTTGTTCTTATGGAATACTTTCATAGTGCCTAAAAAGCATTTGCCGTTTTTCTGAACTCGGCCATAATAATAATAATAATAATAATAATAATAATAATAATAATAATAATAATAATAATAATAATAATAATAACAACAACTTAACATTTAAGAATTGCTCAAGCTATTCTGAAATACGCTATATTTCAATAAAATATTTACTCTACAGAAAAATCCAATTTTTTTCCCTTAAAATACTCATTATACTTCAACTATAAAAGAGATCTCTTGATCCATGTCTACGAGAACTTATTTAGAGGCATACGACAATTTCAAATCAATTAATTCAGCGTTCGTTAATGAATCGGAACATAAGGAATAAAGGTGATACGTTGGAACTATCGAAATCCCTCTTGGAAATTGTTCAGTACGAATCTACATTTGTTGATCAAACAAATCGACCTTATGTGTGCTGCTTTCGTTAGTTTTATTAGACGTTGAGCCCCTATAGTCAATTCTTTTTAGTGAGGCAGAATTGCACCGACTCGCAGGGGTGCCCTTTTTAACCCGGAAAGGTTTCCTGATCGCTGATTGGTCGGAAGCATCCGGGCAATAGTACTTTCGACCAATCAATTATCAGGGAACTTTTCTGAGCTAAAAGGGCACCACTGCGAGTCGGTGCAAATCTGCCTTACTAAAAAAAATGACTATAGTTCTATTTCAATTATTGTTACTAATGTTACACCTTTTACCCCACCTAGAATTTGACTAATGTGTTAGCAATAAATAGCCAAAGTAACTTGAAATTTAAGAAGGGAATGTCCAGGTATCTTTACTTTGGATAATCATAAACGATTTAAATATTAATCAAAATATGCTAAAAGAACTCACGTAGTAATTTAAAGATTATGAAGTTTTTTTAAAATCACGTAAAAAGGACTAAAATATTCGAATAATCAAATATAATTTAACAAGAAACTACTAAAATTGCATGAAAATTAATTATACATTTTTACCTTCAATTATGTAAAATTTTAACATTCAAATTCATGGCTTCTGGTATTATATTATATTCCCAATAAATTTTAGGTCAGTACTTGAAGAATTAAGAACTTTTCTTTAGCCACATAATGTAGGGCGAAAAATTCTCCTATAACTACATGAAAAGAGTAAACTTATAATTACTTGAATTTTCCTTCGCCTACATAAAAATTCTTACAAAAAAATCAGATAGATTGCATTTTATCATTTCCTTACAACTACAATAAGAACTGTGTAAATATAGTTTCTTGAAATAACATAATAGTGAAAATACCTCAACATTCTAAGAATAAAAAGGAAGTTCTGTATCAGTATATTTCGTTAAATAGCGCACAATCGTACATATACGTAAAAAGAATAAAATTGTCTTATATTTTCGTAAGTATAAATCTATTAAGTATTTCAGGACACCCAAATTATTCTATTATGTATTTACAGATTTTACATTAAATGCATTAGTCTACAAAACTTCTCAACTAGAAGAAAATCAAAAATTTATTTTCACCGTCATTCCTACCAAACTAAAAGAAAAATTCCCTTATGTTACAGTTATCTCTTATAAATTATTACCAACAATCTCTGCAGCCTTTTAGACTGTGAGAATGTTTGATAATTAATACATAACAACTAAGTAAATATTATATATTCTACCTCTTACTGCCAGTTGAAATTGCTCAAATTCAATCCAAACAATTTACTTCCAAAATTATAATCAGTTCACGAAAGCAACTTTGGATCGACTGAGGAAGGAGAAGATTTTACAAGGCCAGTTAATCTCATTTGAAAGAGCGAGACTCAAATTCAACTGGAGTTAACGCTGCGTCAGACTCCATCAAACTAATTTAAACTTCTGTTTCAAATATGCTTCAGGTAAGATTATGATTAGGCTGTAAACTTTCATCTAGGCTCGCTCTTGTTGGATTACGCGCCTTTCTCTCTCTCTCTCTCTCTCTCTCTCTCTCTCTCTCTCTCTCTCTCTCTCTCTCTCTCTCTCTCTCTCTCTCTCTCTCTCTCTCTATATATATATATATAAATATATATATATATATATATATATATATATATATATATATATATATATATATATATATATATATATATATATATATATATATATATATACTATTTATCTATCTACACACACACTCACACACATATATATAAATATACATGTATATATACATATATATACACATTATATATATACACACACATATATATAAATATATATATATATATATATATATATATATATATATATATATATATATATATATATATATTGTCTGTTTGTGCATATTGATGCATATGTCACCCAACATACCGATATTACCATTAAAATACGAAGGTGATGTTAGCTAAGAAACAACTCTGTAATTAGAGTAAGTTCATTTTTATAACAAATATGCTCCTCATCTGATATATAATTACTAAACAAATACTCGTTTTGATTAGGACTCTCTCTCTCTCTCTCTCTCTCTCTCTCTCTCTCTCTCTCTCTCTCTCTCTCTCTCTCCTCTCTCTCTCTCTCTCTCTCTCTCTCTCTCTCAAGACATAAAAATCATTAGTTAATCTCCCCGCGGTATGCGACATAACGCAATATCACTTAAGAAAACAAGTATGACCCAAGTTTACACAATGGATGACCTCGTTTTCCCTAAGGTCAGGTTTTCTTTAAACTTAATCTATTTGTTAATTGTATCGAATGACGTCACGGAAGCAGAACCTGTTCCATGTCAGCCAGTTCTCATGAGAGAGAGAGAGAGAGAGAGAGAGAGAGAGAGAGAGAGAGAGAGAGAGAGAGAGAGAGAGAGAGAGAGAGCGGGGCTATTTAAGCATCAATAATTGCTCCTAATCACTCCCAGGAAGTAATAACCTATACGTTTTAAAGTTTACCAGATCGATTTTCCGGTTACATCTATATACTTATCTTTGCTCAAAGTAGTTAAAAAGATTATCTAAACATGCTGTACATGCAAAATTCCTTTCTTACAATTATTTACGAATACAGGTACTTGAACCTCATCCGTAACCTATTATAATTAAAAACTGTAAGCATGCCACCACTCGTAAATACACACGTTTAAATATGAATTAGCAAGCAATTACAGTTTCAGAAAGTTCCAATGTAAAGGAAAGTCTACAGACGATAACACAGGAAACGCCCCTACCTCGCGATTTGCTGGACTGGGGTTAGAACCCCGCTCAATCTCGATAGTTTCTCGTAGTGTCTGCAACCTCAACATACTTGTTGATGGTTTTGGGAAGCCTATTGGTCTATCTGTTGAGTCATCAGCAGCCATTGCCTGGCCCTCCCTAGTCCTAGCTGGGTGAAGAGGGGGCTTGGGCGCTTAGCATATGTAAATATATGGCCAGTCTCTAAGGCACTCTCACTGTCCCTTGCCTCTGCCATTCATGATCGACCTTCAGAGCCTCCTTTTCTTCAGGTCAACGGCTATGACTAACATTAAGACAGTCGATTAAAACAACTTGGGAGGTGCAATTAGGTCGCAATACTTGGACAGTGTTGCCTAAATAAAGGGCCAAGATATTAGGACACAAATACATATCCCTAAGCAGAAAATCGCTTAATAGTGGGTAGCCTCTGTGGGAGGAAATGTCCCATACATGTTGCATGAAC
>NC_090748.1:86339531-86344531 GCF_036898095.1 Palaemon carinicauda | reverse complement strand
TTGCAGTTAAGAGTTTACCCCTAATAAGCTAAATATCCTTACATCTTTTTTTTTTATTAAACTTAATTTGCTGTTAAACGTTACTTACAGTTAATGTTTATTACTGGTACAAGTTATTTGCTATTGTAATTTGCTTGTAATTAATGGACTGCACATTAACAAATTAAAGAAAAAAATCCAATTCAAATTTTTTCAATGATTCACATGAATACATAATACGATTCTAATTTTAGTTACATCACTACATCACTAATGAGCTTTTATTATCAATCATTTATGGTTAAATTCTACTTGCAACTACAAATGAATTTTAATTTTCAAGATTCATTTCGTGAATAATGGCTGCCAATAATCACTTAAAGCTACTGTTAAAATTCGTCTGCTAATCAATCATGATTCAGTGATTTGCTTATCAACGTCGGCTGATGATTAATTATAACGAAAGGTTCCCGATCAAGTCAAAACAAGAAGCAAAGTTATTAGACGATGGAAGGGGTGACCCTAGAATCCCAGATACTGTTTAAAGGTTTAAAGGTCACTCGTGAATTGCAGAGGCAACAGACAGTGACAATGCCTAGAAACTGTCCCACCCTTCTACACCCAAACTAGGACCAGGAAAGGCCAGTCAATGGCTGCTGAGAGGGCCAGTCAATGGCTGTTGATGACTCAGCAGGAAGACATATAAGCTCCTCCAAAGTCCTCATCCTTAGGTCACAAGGATGATAATGTTACAGACACTACAAGAAACTATCGAGCTTGAGCGGGACTCAAACCCCTGACCGCCACATCACCAGGCAAGGACGTTTCCAATAGGCCACCTTTACCTATACGATTTTGCCAGGTTGTTTCGCATGGAGTTGATACATCTCCAGCATGCTCCATAGATGTTCGATCGGCTCTCAATCTGAAATCATTTAGCTGGTCATCGTTCCACGTACTGTCCAGATCCAAAGTAGCTTGCCTGCACTTATGAGAAGTACATTAGTAAAGGGACCATGTTACTGCAGTTGGTGTAGTATGCTGTGTGCGCGAGTTGTTAATGTAATATGTGAAGGTGTGTTTGTGTGTGCATGAAACAGGTGATGTTTAAAAAAAGAAAAAAAAAACACGAGTCAATCCATATTGTTTCAAACAAGTAATGTGAAGTGCCGAGGTCAATTCCAGCTTACTGTGCTGTTACAAAATCGGTCGGATTAAAACATCTAGTACATTTATTCAAAAACTAAATCTATATCATACTGTTGCTTGCTTTTTCTGTACATGTCAAACTGTAACACATACAACGTTTGAAATCTAATAAAATCTCTGAACAGCATCCTAATATGTGGAAAAAAAACGCGGAAAAGCTAAATAGGTCAATTGAAATTTCACCCTGTCACGGCCCATAAACACATTCCAGCTTTTATCGTTTTTGCTCTCCTTCTCGCTCCCACTTCATTTCCTTCTGCCCAGATGATGCACGCGAGGGAGGCCCTTGCTCCTCGCTCCACTCGGATAAATGTTGAGGCAGTAGCCGAAGAAGGCCGGAACCAGAGGAGGAGAGGGCCGGTAGCCATTGCTGAACCGGACGGGAGGGGGACGTTAGCCGTTCCTCAACCAGACGGGAGGGGGACGCTAGCCGTTGCTCAACCGGACAGGGAGGGGGACGGTAACCCTTGCTCAACCGGACGGGGAGGGGGACGGTAACCCTTGCTCAACCGGACGAGGAGGGGGACGGTAACCCTTGCTCAACCGGACGGGGAGGGGGACGGTAGCCCTTGCTCAACCGGACAGGGAGGGGGACGGTAGCCCTTGCTCAACCGGACGGGGAGGGGGACGGTAACCCTTGCTCAACCGGACAGGGAGGGGGACGGTAGCCCTTGCTCAACCGGACGAGGAGGGGGACGGTAACCCTTGCTCAACCGGACGGGGAGGGGGACGGTAGCCCTTGCTCAACCGGACAGGGAGGGGGACGGTAGCCCTTGCTCAACCGGACGAGGAGGGGGACGGTAACCCTTGCTCAACCGGACAGGGAGGGGGACGGTAGCCCTTGCTCAACCGGACGAGGAGGGGGACGGTAACCCTTGCTCAACCGGACGGGGAGGGGGACGGTAGCCGTTGCTCAACCGGACAGGGAGGGGGACGGTAACCCTTGCTCAACCGGACGGGGAGGAGAACGGTAGCCCTTGCTGGCCTTTGTTACTCTTGATTTGGGGTTTCTGGAATAGGAGGGGGGAGGGGCAAGGTACTTAGATGAGATTGAGAGAGGCAGTACAGTAGTCGCACCTGGCAACCATCCAGCTATGAGGTTGTTGACTTAGGGACGCGGTAGCGATGTTAACCTGTTCGGGGGTTAAATCGACAATGATGAGATTGAGAATCAGGTTACAAGGTTAACACTAGTGCTAAGGGATGGAGGGGGTGGAGAGGGTTTTCGCCTGGAAATTAATGATATTTCCTGAGGTGTTATATGAATTATGTTATTTTATCTTTTGCTTTGTTTGCGCGAGATCTATAAAGCACACAGTAATGAGAAGAAATCAATATTAGCCCAGATATATTAATAATTTCTACATTGCCTAACGGTTCGGAGCAATTTAATAGAACAGGAAACGAGGATACCTTGATCATGTCAATTTTTAAAGGTACATAAACATTTTACATATAAGTACACAAAATAGGAAATGTTCAACATAACTTACATGAACTTACAAATTCACACACAGACATAGACACACACACACACACACACATATATATATATATATATATATATATATATATATATATATATATATATATATATATATATATATATATATATGTGTGTGTGTGTGTGTGTGTGTGTGTGTTAAATGTTTATGTACTTTGAAGAAAAATGCATAACAACAAAACCGGTATTATTCTAATTTCAATAAAGCATTAACGTGTGTATTCTTCCTTCCCTTTTTCATTAGGCTAAATAAATTACTTGACGATTACCCACAATTTCACAGGTTCAAAATAATAATAATAATAATAATAATAATAAACTACGCTTGTACTCTGTCTCATTTCCTTTTTACTCGTAAGCCTTTAAGAGCCAAACCTCACCAATCTTCGCTAAAGCATACAGTAGTCTTTAAACCACAATTACTCGGCTATATTTTTAATCAAACACAAAAAACCCGAATCACATCTGAAGAAGGAAAACTTGAATAATTTGATCAAAGTACATTTGAAATTTTCATTTCTAAAAGCGTTTCCTTAAAGCCGTGCATTCCATCGATCTCTGAATTAACACAAAGAACCCGAGAGAGAGAATAATCCTCAGAAAGGATACTTGCAGTCTGCCTCGGCTGTTTCCGGCAGGGCGTAAGGACTTAAACAAACCAGACATACTGCACCGAATGGAAGAAAACGTTGTCCTGACAGCACACAGCAACTAAGGAGAAATGGCAGTGAGGCAATGCGAAGTGGCAATAAAGCAATATTGAGAGGCGATAAGGCAACTTGCATGGGGGCAAAGTGGCAGTCTGGAGAGGCCATATTCCACAGTGGTGTGGCCCCGTCCAGGGAGGAGGACTGTTCTCCTAATGGCTCACTCCTTCGAGGTAATGTGGCCTATAATTTGCAAATGTATGCGTCCTTGTCGAGATGCCATGATATATGATACCCAATTTTTCTGAAATTTGAATGTTTTAATTGAAAGAATTTTACATTTTCTATGATTAGATACGTAAATTTGGCTATCGATTTCATAAAATTTAAGCTAGGGCAATTTTTTAATCAGCTTATATATATATATAGATAGATAGATAGATAGATAGATAGATAGATAGATAGATACATAAATTATTGATAAACAAATATATATGCATTATATATATACACACACATATATATATATATATATATATATATATATATATATATATATATATATATATATATATATATATATATATATATACACAAAGGTATTCATATGCGCATATATAAAGTATGCATAAATATACACATATCTAGTGTATGTGCGTGTGTATGTGCATGAGGGAAGCTTCATGATACTTATAAAATAAAAATAATATCGTGCACAAGTAAAAAAAATCCTTCCTTGCTTTTGATAAATCCAAGGCTCATAAAGTAATTTGCCAGATATATTTATTATATCCACAAGTTATGAAGACATTTATGAATAATGATGATGATGATGATGATGATGATGATGATAATAATAATAACAATAACAATAATAATAATAATAATAATAATAATAATAATAATAATAATAATACGTTTAGCACCCAGTTTAATGGACACCATAATATTCAAAGTCAATCAGGGCTAAATCTATCTTGCAAACCTAATGAATAATTCAAATGCCACGAGCCAAGTTTTATTCAATAAAGGAATCTATAAAACTTTGCAAAAAATTATGCATAAACTCTGTGAGAAATGCGACAGGAGGATTACGAAAATGAAGCATAATGATGATGACAAGGCTGTCGAGAGAGATTACGGCATATATAGATTATGCATCATGTTTAAGTCAATGCTGATGAAGCTGATGAAACTATTCATATTATGACGAAAATTGATAAAATAATAATAATAATAATAAAGAAAACAATAATAATAATAATAATAATAATAATAATAATAATTATTATTATTATTAATTCTTAATAATAATAATCATCATCATTAATAATAATAATTCATAGTAATAATAATAATTATTAATAATAAAAATAATTATTGATAATAATGAGTAGTAATAATAATAATGATAATAATGATAATAATAATTACTATATATAATAATATTGGTCAATAATATTAATATAAATGCAACAAGGCATATTTGTTGCAACCTAAAAATAGGCACTGGAAAAAAAGGTTTACATAAAAATAAAAAAAAAATCTAGCACATTTACGAATAAAAATACCCTCAAAAGCAAACAATGTTTTCTAAATGCTGGTGCATATAGCGATAATGTGTACAGAGGCAAAATTTGTTTTACTAAATGTAAGTATAT
>NC_090748.1:86321290-86326290 GCF_036898095.1 Palaemon carinicauda | reverse complement strand
ATGGCGTTATGTAATGACTGCGAATTTTGATTGCTGTTGTTATTGTTATTGTATGCTCATTATTAATATTACTTTTATCACCATTAAGGATGATGGTATTGTCATTATTCTTATTGTTATTATTTACCTTAAAGTTTTTGTTAAGGTTTATTGTGTTCGTAGCTGTTTTGATTAGTATCACTATAAGTCGTATTATAGTTACTTCGATTAATATCTTTCGATATTCGTTAATTAATGAATCATTATGCCCTTTCGTATTTGTATCAAAATAAAGCGAGATTTGCAGGTTTCACTCATGTTCTTTTATGGCGATTATTACTACATACAATGATCGGTATTGAACATTGAGTAGTTTAATTAGTGCACGGGATATTACAAGAGAGTTTAATGAACGCACTTGTGTGATATCTGATACCAGTTCATTCCCTTTAAATAATTATAATACCGGTGATGATAATGATGTTACACGTAATAATGATAATCTCCCCTCTATAATAAAGAATAAGTCTGGCTCCATATATATATATATATATATACATATATATATATATATATATATATACATATATATATATATATATATATATATACATATATATATATATATATATATATATATACATATATATATATATATATATATATATCTTTCCTGTCACGCTTAGCGGCATTGCCAAACATATGACTACTAGATCACTCCCGTCCCTCGGGTAGGGCGGAGAGGGTAAGAAGGGCTGAATCTGTGCCTGTACACGTGTATGTGCATATCTATCGAAATATTTAGCCGTCTTTTGACGGGTCGCGTACACTAGAAATAATAATAATAATAATGATAATAATAATAATGATAATAATTTCAATGATAATAACAAATGTGAGCGCGATTTCTATTGTTACTTACGACAACATAAATGGTGGGTACTAGTAGTTGATTGAAAGACTAATTTCCTTTTCGAGCAGGAAATTAAGTGTCTAAACTCTTAAGGGATGTCAGGGTACGAGTTTAATCGCAGGGTATTTGTCTTCTTGTCTCATTTTTCGTACCTGAAGATTCGAATGGGTTTTAAAAGTAGTGATATGCCTGATAAGATTTCTTCTCTCTCTCTCTCTCTCTCTCTCTCTCTCTCTCTCTCTCTCTCTCTCTCTCTCTCCTCTCTCTCTCTCTCTGTGGAATTTGTTAGTACATTAGGTAGTAGGTTGGCCAGGGCACCAGCCACCCGTTGTGATAATACCGCTAGAGAGTTATGGGGTTCTTTGACTAGCCAGACTGTACTACATTGAATCCTTCTCTCTGGTTACGTTTCATTTTCCCTTTGCCCACACATACATCGAATAGTTTGGCCTATTCTTCACATATTCTCCTCTGTCCTCATGCACCTGACAACATTGAGGTTACCAAACAATTTTTCTTCACCCAAGGGGTTACTGCACTATCATTGTTCAGTGGCCACTTTCCTCTAGGTAAGAGAAGAAGAGACTGGTAAGCAGCTCTTCTTGGAGGACACTCCAAAATCAAACCATTGTTCTCTAATCTTGGGTAGTGCCATAGCCTCTCTACCATGGTCTTCCACTGTCTTGGTTTAGAGTCCCTGTTGGAGCCCCTGGGCTTATAGCATCTTACTTTTCCAACTGGGGTTGTAGCTTAAGAAGTAATAATAATGATAATAATACTAATAAAAATAATAATAATAATGCCCATGAATTGTAAGGTCAAGTTCTCTCTCTCTCTCTCTCTCTCTCTCTCTCTCTCTCTCTCTCTCTCTCTCTCTCTCTCTGGAATTCAATCGAGTACAGTATATGCTTACCCATGAATTTTAAGAAGCCAAGTTCTCTCTCTCTCTCTCTCTCTCTCTCTCTCTCTCTCTCTCTCATGCATATGAATATATGCTCGTGTTACCAGAATGTGAGAAACATCATTGTCATCTCCCTCTGTAGGTCATCGTTACTATGCATCTGCAACCATAACTTCGTTATCATCATGCATTGTCTGTCTGTGGATAGCTGATATGAGGTCACCGTCTCCTTGCCATGACTTTGGGATCTCTCTCTCTCTCTCTCTCTCTCTCTCTCATTGCAAGATAGAAACTCGATGTACATCCCTTTCATTTTGCATGTGGCATGATGGTTGTATGTTCATTATTGATCAATTACGTTTACTGTCCTATTTCTTCTTTTCTTTGTCCTTTTTTTTCTTTTGTGATATTTAAAATCTAATTTACACATATTTTCCTATATTTTGAAGTATTTCGTGATTTAGACTTTATTTTTAAATTGTTTGCTTTTGGTGCATGTATGTATTCTATACGTATGTATAGTGATATTTCTGGCTGATAAAGGCTGTTTCGCATATTATGTAAAAAACAGACAGCTATATATATATATATATATATATATATATATATACTGTATACACATAAATATATATATATATATATATATATATATATATATAATATACATACAGTATATATATATATATATATATACACACACACATTTATATTTATATATTTTTAACTTGGGATCTGGGGACCCGTTGTAGACGCGAACATTGTTTTTTTCTAATGTGAATTAAAGTGTGAAGGGTGACCCTTTTGAGATGAAAGGATCATGTAATGTACAGGATTTTTTTTGCGAAAAAGATAGAAAGTAAAGACTAATGGTAATACACTAAGAACTGAAACGGTAAACTTGTATTAAGAGATGGTTTGTTCGTGAAGAGAGAATGGAAGACATTTAGTTGTGGAAAAATATATGGTCCAGAAGGGCAGGAAGCCCCTGGAAGATACGAGGTAAAACAGGCACTAAAGAGGAAAGGTGTATCGGATGCAGATGAGTAGCGGGTGGGTCATATGTTAAACTATGAACAAGGCAGTGACGTTTGCATGTACTTAGTGGAGCCACCGCTAGTTTTGGGGAAAGGATCAGTGTTTTATATATATTTATATATATATGTATATATATATATATATATATATATATATATATATATATATATATATATATATATATATATTTATATATATATATATATACATATATATATATATATTTATATGTATATTTATTTATATATATATATATATATTTATTTATATATATATACATATGCATATATATACACATTTATATATATATATATATATATATACATATATATATATATATATATATATATATATATATATATATATATATCGTGCTGTTTTCGTTTAAGTAATTTAACTTATTTGGATTTTGTTGTATACATATTAAAGTTTTAAGGCTTCACAAGAGTGGGAAAGACTAGGGACAGGATCTTGCGTTTTTGCTCATTGGCTTAGTGCGTTTCTGCACATTGCCCTAGAGACAGCTGCCAATCTCCAGCTCCACCCAAGGTATGACCAGGGAGGACTTGGCAATAGTTACAGATATCTCAGCAGGTAAACCTTACCCCTCCCGAAATGTCCTTCTCTCACACGCACAGCAAGGTTGAAGATACCAATTTAAACTGTGGTATTTACACAATATTTTAAAACAATTTTTACTTTTGTCGTCATTGTCCTGAATATTGTTATATGAGTTAAATGCTATAAATATTTAAAAGTTATTTACCATATATATTTTTATAGTTACATACACATGTCTGAGGCTTTTGTCCTGCAGTGAAATAGAAACGCTGCATTTGTTGTTATATATATACATACATATACATATATATATATATATATATATATATATATATATATATATATGTATGTGTGTGTGTGTTTGTGTATGCTTATAAATTTATAGTTAAATTGATATATTTCAACGTGTTTTACTACAAATTGGTGACCAACCGCAAATATAACAGAGTTGATAACAATGATAATGCTAATGATTATAACAATTAAAATAACAGTAAATATGATATTACTATAATAATCATTAATAATTATTAATAGTTATAATAATTATTAATAGTTATTAACAAAATTGTGATTATTTGCTTCCTCCCTCTGACGAAACTTTCTCATCCCCCTTCCTCTTTCACTCTGGCCTTCATGATCACAATATACCTTTTATATATCAGACTAGACATGGGGACTCTAGTCAAAGATCAGGGGCATGAAATCCTTCAATGGGAAACCCGGCAAAAGGAATTCAACTTTAGCCTTCTTGATAACAAAGGAATTATTCTTATTCATGTTTGTATGTATGTATATACAGTTTATGTATATATAATATATAATTTATATATATATATATATATATATATATATTTTATATGTGTGTGTGTATATATATATATATATATATATATATATATATATATATATATATATATATATTTAATAGTGTGTGTGCGTATCCATTTGTAAGTGGGTATACCTTAACGTGGTGAAAGGGTTTGCGTATCGCCATGATCAGCAAGGCTGTGAAAGTTAGTTCCGCCCAGACTAGGATGGCTTGTTGTGAACGGTCAGGGCACCAAAATCTCCCACCATCACCAATACGCACTTGCCAGTGTGGTGATGAAAATTGAGCTAGGTTTACCAGGAATTCATGTGTGCAACTGTATATCGTTTGTTGGGTATTATTTATAAATATGAAAAATAATATCATTTGCTATAATATGAAATGCTTAATAACTTATTAAGCAATTTTAGACAGAATTCACTGTCTATATATGATAAAGAAACAAAATATGACCGAAGGAAGACTAGTAAAACATGAAAACAAGTTAATATGTAATTTAATATGTAATTAAAACAAACAAACAAACACATCAACCCTAGTTATTACGCCCTTTCGAATCCCAAGTTCTTGAGATCGTAACCATATTCAACGCTTCCTCGGATTAAAAAAAAAATATCTTTTATGTACAGGAAAGTAATCAACTTGTTTCACGGCACAAAATGGTAAACTTTACTGTTTGTGAAACCCGCTTTGAATGTAGAGTGAAAAGGGTCATCCTGGATCCGCTCCCTCAAAGGGAAACTGGCTGTTTGATGCGGAAAAATAATATTTTTTCTCGA
>NC_090748.1:86308790-86316290 GCF_036898095.1 Palaemon carinicauda | reverse complement strand
TACTGCATTACATGTATCTTTTCTATAAACCTGAAATGAAGTAAGACCAACTATGAAGTACAGCTCTCTCTCTCTCTCTCTCTCTCTCTCTCTCTCTCTCTCTCTCTCTCATCAAGAAAATTGGATTGAAGAAGAGAAACGTCATCGATTCAATCTTGGGATTGAGCTGTTTGATAGAGCTATCGAAAGAGCTTTAAGATTCGATCCGGCAGCAATTCGCAATGACAGCAGGAAATCACAGACGGAGGCTGGAAATCGCACGGAGGCACTCGCTCCGTGTGATTCTTTCATCCTGCCGGTTGAATACGGCTGTTTGCTTTCTTGCTTTCCTGTTTCTGCTTTCCCTTGCCTCTTTATATTTGCAGAAATTATATATACAGACGTCTAGCGGATGTAGTGAATAGTAACATGGTAAACGAATTTAAGAATGAGTTAGACAAGATCATAAAAACTCAGTATATTTAAAAAAAATTTCTCTACCTAAGGCAAATGAAGTCTTTGCGGATGGGCTAAAAAGTCTTTGAGACATTCAAAATCCTTGTAACTCCTTGTGTGGCTAAGTGAATTATCTAAGAGCTATAAAAAAATCCAACATTAAAACCTGTGACTCTACAATTAATATATTGTCTAGTGCTTTATTAATCGTACAACAATAGAGACTGTTTCTGCTTTCCCTTGCCTCTTCCTTGGTTTAACTGTTGACTGTTTCTGCTTTCCCTTGCCTCTCCCTTGGTTTAACTGTTGACTGTTTCTGCTTTCCCGTGCCTCTTCCTTGGTTTAACTGTTGGCATGCATGGGACTGCTTGCAGGAGTGGTTGTGTTCCTTGCGTGTGCAAGCGCCTTGAGGAGTAAATCCTGAGTTTCCTGGTGCTACAGAGATTGGATTTTTCGTCTGCTCATTTTCTGCTTTACTTTGCGATTTCTCGTTTCCGATGATTTTATTTTTCCTTTGCTGGTTTCAGGTTTTGGGCCGCTCCCGTCTCTATTTCGGATTTCGTGTCTTTTTTTTTTCTGATTATATTTTATATATTTTTTCCAGTTCTTTCGTTAATGCATTAAATTATATTTATTAAAGCTGTTTTTATTCCAGAGGATTTTTCTTATTTTGTAATTCATTATTTAAGTTTTTAGAGATATATTTTGTTGACAAGTTTCTGGTTTTATTTAACATTTCGTCTTTTCAAACATATTTTCAGTTGGTGGAAGCATATACCTTTTTCTGACATTTCCTGCACTAGCTCGGAATTTCTGGTGCAATTTCCATCGTGATTTTATCCCTCATACAAAAACAGTATAATTTTTAACCAGATAACATAGAAGACTAATAATATTTGTATTTTCTAAAGTGTAATAACAGGATGTTTTGTATATAATAATATGTAAAGGTGCAGAAACTCTCATAAATATTTATTTTTATATTGATTTAAAAAAAACCGACTCATAATCTAATATAAGTCATAGAATAATAGCATTTTTTTTTTTTTTTTTTTTTTTTTTTTTTTAAGCTTGAAATATGGGCATATATTCCATGTATGCATGTATAGGCAGTTACTGATAGAACCATGATATTGAAGTTTGAGCTACTTTTTAAATACATGATTAAGTGTCTTGAGGGTATGTTCTAGAACAACAAACATACTAATGACAAAAATATTTGAATGATAATTATTCATTTTATAATTTTTCCAAAGTAACCGGTATAGTTTTTCATAAAGAGTAAATATCTCGCATTCGCTGAGATATCAAATATATATATATATATATATATATATATATATATATATGAATCATTTTAATTATTAAATTATACTAATTGGCTTTAGTATTCATTCGCAAAATACCCGATTATCGAAATGAAAGAAATTGAAAAAGCATTTTAGATGGAAATGAAAGTAAAAAAAAATTAAAAAAGCCTCTGTAAATGAAAGTGAACGTGTGATATCTGTTCTCACCTTCGGAGCTGAAAGCGAAAAAGAAAGTCTGGTAGGTCTACGAAGGTCAGGGTAGCGGTGATAAAAATTTGGCAAATTGAAGGCCTAGCTAGCTGCTGGAGCCGCCTCTGGTATACCAGATGGAATGTTGGCATGAATTTTCCAGCGACAGAAGGGAAGTTATTAACATTTTTCTTTCTTACTTTGTCTTTTTCTGCCCCAAGGTGATTTTCTTCGTACAATGTTGTGTTTTTCAAGTTTATTTAATTAGCCTCTTATTTCTTTCCTTTCTTTTGCCTTCTTCCTTTATGAGAAAAATTATTTAATTTATTGAGATTCCTTCATCTTACTTTCCAGTTTTCTACTTGATGGTTCAAGCAATATAGTTTGTTTGATTTTAATGTACGTGTGGTCAATGGTAGTTAGCTCATTATGCCCCATCATTTATTTTGCGTTTTACTTGAATAAATTTACATACATTATGTATATATTTACTGCATAATAATTATTTGCCTACCTGTCAGTGTGTGTACACACACACACACACACACATATATATATATATATATATCAGGCAATGAGTTACTTCATATATGTTCTTAATGAGTTAATAAATGTATGTAATTAGTTTTTTCATAAGTTTTGCTCTTATATATATATATATATATATACACATGTACATTTGTTCAATTGTGTTAGAATTTTGAATATGTCTGCATATATATATATATATATATATATGGATAAATATCAACAAAATATCGTGCTCAAATAGAAATAAATTTCTGACTCATACTTGGGGTCGAACCCTAGCCCTTTCTAATGAAAGGCCAGGTCGCTTCCAACCATGTTACCAGAAGCCAAAAAAGAAGTCTTCCTTTATGGCTTCTGGTGCCATGGTAGGACGCGACCTGGCCTTTCATTAGAAGGGGCTAAGGTTCGATCCCAAGTATGAGGTAGAAATATATATATATATATATATATATATATATAAAAACACGCATCAGTTCTTATTCTACTTTATAATGGTTGGAATAAAAAAAAACTTGTGAAAAGCAGTAGCTATGTTAGAGTCATTCTACTTGTTAGCGCAGCTTCAAAGATGTTTGTTATGTTAACAGGGTGTGGAGAGGGTGTGCGAGTTACACACAAGGAACAATTGTGCAGTGAACGAAAGCGAATTCCGCCACTTACTTGTGAATTCAAAAGCGTCTACTTGTTCCAGCTCGGTGTTCTCCGCGACTTCTGAAAAAGATGAAAATGTGTGTTATTAATTTGAGGAATAAATTCATAGATATTTTGTTGAGTTTATTTTTTTTAATTTACGGGATCTTTTCTTGGTGAGTTGGGGGCCATGTGTGAAAAGCATGGAGACATACACTGTTATATTCATTACCTTACTCTGTCTTACGTGAATGGGTATTTTGTGAAAGACAGTTGTTACATTCATCTTTTAAGGGAAAATTCAAGAATAAAGGTCTCTTGTGGGGGGGGAGGTGCCCTCAGTGCTGATGGCATTGCTTAAGGGCCTTTGCAGCATCCCTGCACCTACTTTGTAGCCATATACTTTCCCTGCATTCTTTCTTTATCTTTCCTTTAGCTTGCTTCCCAAGGTCTTAGAACATTTATTTCGTTGTGCAACTGCAATGATTTCACCAAGTTTCACCTGGTTGCTGAATGACCTCCTGAGTCCCAACACTGGGCAATAGATCCAAAATTCCAGAGTAAAACCCAAGGCGAAAATCATGTAAAAATGTACGATCTAATTCAAAATATAAAACTAAATAAAGCCAATGAATATCAATAAAGACAGATACCTGCACAAAAAAAAATATACTCTAAACAATGCTGTGTGATGAAAAGGAATTGAGAGAAGAAATGAAAATGAAGATAATATGAAAGAATTGTGAAATGCGTACCATATTGTCTCGGTGGATTTTTGAAGGACGACGGGTAACCTGATGTACTTGCTTGACAACAGTCAGATTAGAAGACCTTGGAAGAAAAATTAGGTGCCGTATCCAAAGGCTGTGCGACCTGCTATCCTCTTGAAAGAGGAAAGGTTACATGGATCGGTTAACCGGACCTAAGCAGAGAATCTCTGTGATTTCTTATTTCCAGGGTGACTTTTGAAACAAGAAAAAGCAGATGTTTCTAGACCACTGCAGGACAAAAGCCTCAGACATGACTTTATTCATGTCTGGGGTTTGGCTCGTTTTCATCACCACGCTGACATGTTTGGATTGGTGATGGTGGGAGACTTTTGTCTGATCCCTCACAGCAAAACAACATGGGTGTCCCTGACTAGTACACAAATCATTTCACCACATTAAGGTATCCCCACTCAAGAATGGCATCTTATTACAGATATAGCTTGAACGGGCACTCTGTAGAGCGCATACCTTTGCCTATATCTTGCATATTTCAAGATAGGCAAATGAATTATACACATTTTGCCACCAGTTTCATGCAAATCAGGTGAAAATTGACCACGATATAGCCAAAAGACATTTTGACCTTTTCGTTACCTTGACCTTGACTTTTTACCAAATCACGTTAAGGTATCCCTTATCAGAAAGGGTGAATTTGGTAAGAAGAAAATTAAAAGGAGAAAAATCTGGCAATGGCAGTACGGCATTTAAAATTATTAAAGTAAGAACACCAGGTGTTGTTACCGCACGATTTGTTCTAATGCGCTGCTAGGGCTTGTCCATTAGATCAGAGGGATTGAGGACGTCTGGATTCGTAGAGGACGCAGTGGATTTCCAGAGGTCAGAATTCCTATGGAAATTTTTATTGGGGACTAAGCGGGTACTGCTTCTCTCATTGTTTTGGTAGATAATGCATATGTATTTGTTATTCCTATATTTTTTTCCACTCTCTCTCTCTCTCTCTCTCTCTCTCTCTCTCTCTCTCTCTCTCGTGCGATTGAATTCTTTGGAAAATATATCAGAGAAGGACGCAATTTTCATGTTTATGACAATATATACTTCTTTTGAGTAATGGTAATGATAATAATAGTAATAAACAAAAATAACATTAGCTATAAAAAACATTAAAGGTTTCTTGTAAAGTCAGAGAGAGAGAGAGAGAGAGAGAGAGAGAGAGAGAGAGAGAGCGAGCGAGCGAGCGTTTGTGTCCTGTCTTTGCGAGTTAGTGGTAAGGGAATGAACTAATTCCATCAGTTACAGCATTATATTATGCATATGAATTATGAATTAGCGCAACTATTCATTATGAAATACAAGGTTTGTGAGAAGGTGGTGCTAATTAGTGTGATATATAACATTTCTGTTTGATAGAAGCTAATGAACATATTAAGTAGGCCTACTGGGATATTCTTGATATGGAAGATGTATTTGTAGGTAGTACTGTAATGTTTATTATTATTATTATTATTATTATTATTATTATTTTTATTCGTTTTGTTGTTGTAGCTGTTGTTGACGAATAAAATATTCTGATGCCATGCAGATGATAAAAACAACAAAGAATAGCAGTAACTATAACAACAACAACAACAACAACAACAATAATAATAATAATAATAATAATAATAATAATAATAATAATAATAATAATAATAATAACATTACCTAAACAATATTATGTTTATCCTCAGCTCGGGGATTCTGTCCCCTCACTTGTATGATTTGATATCCTTTTCAACAGTACTCATCTGAAAGGGAGCGGTTTTTATTTTTCAGAGTTTAATTGAAGTGGTTATTTTTCTTCCCAAGTTTAATTCATTTATTTTTCCTCTGGGAACCAACCCTCATTTATTATCGCCGTGCTTGACGCGTTATTTATCAAGACACTTTTTTCCCTCCCATCAGTTTTTATAAATGAATTTGTTAGATTTCATTGAAATGGTTAGGATTTTTATTTGAATCTCAAATGGTAGTTTTAGTAACTTGATCGCGATAGCTTGCCTTAATGGTTGGGTTAGGATTAATGGTGATACGTGATGTGTGGTGTTTGTGTGTGTGTGTATGCTTGCGGTGTGTGTGTGGATACTGGTTAGCTGTATTTGATGAGGTTAGATGAGGATCCCTCTTTGAGTGGGAATACCTTAACGTGATGAAAGGCTTTGTTTACCGCCATGATCAGCGCCACATATACTAGGTTGGTTTGCTGTGAGAGATCAGACTGAAGTCTCCCACCGTCACCAATCCGCAGTGGACAGCTTGGTGATGAAAAGTGGCCAAACACTAGACATGAATATGGACATGTCTGAGGCCTTTGTCCTATAGTGGACTGGAAACTGCTGCATTTGCTGCTGCTGTTTTTGTTGTTGTGGTTGTTGTTGTTGTTGTTGTTGTCGATGAGGGTGTGGTTAGTTGTGAGAAAGGAGTGTAGTTGGATGTGAATTAGTTGATGGGTGAAAGTGCTTCTGCTTTCTTCCATTGGCATTCCATTTTTAATCCTGCTTTTGAACATTATAACTTGTATATGCCTCTGAACGTGGGAATGACACACACACACACACACACGCACACACACACACACACACACTTGCTCCTGTCTGGGTAACAAAAGGTAAGGGATTAGGCCAGGGTCTGGGCCCAACTTTGTGCCCACTACCTGGGGATAAATACATGTCTGGCTGCGAATACCAATTGTGCTGTAACAATGAAACCTTTGTAACGTAACTGAATAACTGTCTTTCAACGTAACGTGGTGAGTGGAAGCTGCATAGCGGTGTGGTGATGTCTATAGAAAGATTGAACCTTGACAAAGAAGACAAAGGAGTGATATATTTAGCTAGAACTGCCTTTGATAAAGGGCCTTTTTATATTAGTTCTTAATCTCTTTTCATACTATTATTTGGTGGATGGATGTCATTAATGAAGAATTTGTTGATGTTAAGGGCTGTGGTGATATCTCTGAGAGAGAGAGAGAGAGAGAGAGAGAGAGAGAGAGAGAGAGAGAGAGAGAGAGAGAGAGAGAGAGAGAGAGAAAATGTCATTTGTGCATTCTAAATATGATTAAAAGAGAGAGTATGGAAGGTTTTGATATTAGATTGTCATGCTGCGAATAACAATATTATAAGATAGAAATTGTGTGTATATTCGCTCACAAAACCACACATGATCGATCGATCGATCGGTCGAGAGAGAGAGAAAGAGAGAGAGAGAGAGAGAGAGAGAGAGAGAGAGAGAGAGAGAGAATGTTCTCAGCCAGATGAGATGGTAAACAGCAGCGGGTTGAGGTTTGGTGCAGTCGGAAGCGTGGGAATAAAAACCTCAGGAGTATATTCTCTCTCTCTCTCTCTCTCTCTCTCTCTCTCTCTCTCTCTGATCTTCAATAGACGTGCCCTTACCAGAGAAAAATACATATATATATATATATCTCGGTACAGTATTAGCCTTTTTTCCCAACATTTTTTTATACCAGTACCTAAGGTAGTGGTTTCCTTTGTATATGGATATAGAATTTTATTAGGTTTCCCGGTTGTTCTTTGCAGCAATACGATATTAATACTATTGTGTACTAATTTTTCCAGTTGGAAATGTTTGTTTATAATATAAACAAACTCTTAAATATGAGGGAATAGTGTAAACTTTAT
>NC_090748.1:86291290-86296290 GCF_036898095.1 Palaemon carinicauda | reverse complement strand
CTGTTTGCAGCACCACGTAGGCTAGTGCGGAGTGGTGATTGTGGGAGATTTTCGTCCGATTGCTCACAGCAAACCAACCTGGTATGGGTGGCCCTGACTAGTACAGCTTTGCTGATCATGGCAATGCGGAAACACTTTCACTAGTAAACCTATCCTCGCTCAGAAATGGATATATACACACACACATATATATATATATATATATATATATATAGTATATATACATATATATACAGTATATATATATACATATATATATGCATATATATATATATATATATAAAATGTATATATACATACACACTTAAGAATTTGCATTAAAAAATTGTAAATATTTTACAACATTTATTCCAGAATTGACGTAAAGGAGTGATATTACGGTCACCAACCCGCAAAAGATGATAAAAAATTAAGGTAAAATTACGGTGTCCCGTATTTTATTGAATATTTACTGAGAAATTCTGATTAAAATTACGTTTTTTTAACAGTGGATGTATATATATATATATATATATATGTGTGTGTGTGTGTGTGTGTGTGTGTGTTTTTAACATATGATAAGTCATTAATTTATGACATCGCAAAGACATTTTAACAAACTTTACATGAATATGGAGATGCGTATAAATTACATTAGGAGAAAATAAAAATAGAAATACAGAAATTGATTTATTTAAATCCAAGAATAAAGAATTTGTGTTATTAAGTAGATGCAGATGGGACGGGTGTCCCGAATTCCCAAAGTAGCCCGGGTCTTATTGAAACTATAAATAAAGAAGGAAAGGGTATATGATAGTAGGATATAGAGGTAATGCAGCTGTTTGGGGAAAAAAAGTTGGTAAAGATAGTGGAGAGAAAATTGGAGATTATTATTATTATTATTATTATTATTATTATTATTATTATTATTATTATTATTATTATTATTATTATTATTATTATTAAATTTTACTTGTTTATACTGTAACTCTTATTATTCTTTATTACATCTACCAAGGAGGTTATAAAATCGAGTCGTTTTATTATTTCTATTTTAGTGGTATATATTATAACATTATTTTTGTTTTTTTGCCTTTTATTGTTACCATGATTATGAAACAGATTAGCATGTGTATATGTAGTATAGTGAAAAAATAAATCAAATAAAAGGTTAAAGCTAAATGCATATATTAGAAAATAAATATTAATAATGGAAAGAAACTAGCTAATATCACTGTAAGTCTATGTCACGAAAGCCATAGGGCATCCTGAATCATGAGCTATGACCCATCAGCCTGGCCCAGCAGCCTAGATAATCCACTTGGAAGTATCAAGTAAAATAAGAAATGGTGGACAGGAAACACAAGTGGTTTTTTGAGCTAAACGACGTCAGTCACTGATCCGAAGATCAGCTACACTGGGCGTGGTAAGTCGTCTTCAATGACGCTTTCACTGAGGACAAATCAAAAACATCTCATAAGAGGAATCTAGAATTTTCACTGCCCAAGTTTCATCTTAAATGCATTAAGTAAGGGAAACTTACTTTATCCCTCCTTCAACACTATATCATTACGTTGGTCAGTAATTAATATTAAAGCGCAATGACAGTGACTATATAGGCATGTGGTTAAAAATTTCATCCAAACAAACAAATCTTTGAATCGTATAAAGTGGTTGTAAGCAATGTTTGACTTGCAACTGATTCCAGCGGGAAACGAGAGAACAGCGGATTGATTCACAATCAACTCAATTGGCTCAGAACAATTCTGTTTGATTAGCAAGACCGTCGGAAAGCGATCGAATTTCCCCTTTATAATGACCATGTTGCAATGGTCAGCATTTGCGTCACTGGCGTATGTGGATTTCTCTCGTGGGGATTTCGTAAGTCGTTTATGTGATAGGTCATTATATTTTCTCTTTTCTTATGGATTTGAAGGGGTACTTTGATTTCGGTAATAGAGGATTCTTTAGATTTTTTTTTTTACTTGTTGCATTTTCTTACCTGTGATTTTTATTTTTATACTTATTATTGTTACACAAGTGTACTCGTAACGTCGTATTTTTTTCGAATTTGAAATCTGCTGCAAAAATCTTGATATTACAAGCATTTACATTTTGTTACAAAATATTTATAAATATGTATGTACAAAAATATTTTTTGTTCGAATTTGAAATCTGCTGCAAAAATCATGATGTTAAAAGCATATACATTTTGTTATAAAGTATTTATAAATATGTTTGTAAAAGAATGTCTTTACTGTATATAATTTTGATAGGATATATTTTGAGCATTTTATTTTACATATAACAGTATTTTTTTTTTTATTTACTTTCAAAAGTCACAAACGAGAATAAATATTCAGTAATTTAATAATACATTGTGTTTACATTAATTATTTAAGCTGAATGAATAGTTTTGAATGTTAATAAATATAGGTTAAAGACTAGGTATTAGTTAGTTTTATCATGGACATATTCTATAAGTGTAGGCTAGATATATGGAAACGATTTTTGATAAACAGATGTATGATATCATAAGTCACAAGAAATATATATCCCTGGAAAGGTCCATTGACTTATCTTTGGTTATGTTTGAAATGATATGTACTAGTCAATGAATTTTTTTAAAGCGAAGTATTGAATCTTTTTGTCCAGGTATCTCATAAGTTTACCATTTGGTCTTTGTTAATTTGTCTTTTTAACGTACTGGGATTAATTATAATTATTCATTCTTAAAATATCAGGAATTATTATAATTTTAGGAAAACTAACTTTGCACTGGCTGAAAAAAGAATTTTTTTTATGAGGAATATTTTTTTTATTATTTAACATACGTTTCGGTGAACAATAGCTATTATTGATACCATAAACCTAAATTTTATTAGAATGATAATTTATCCTCGTTTTGCTTGAAACAATAGCACAAATATCTACCTATTTTGGCGAATAACTTTCTCGAATTGTTTATTTTTATGTGAATTCAAGTGTTAGTTTTGATCATTCGTTTTTACTTTACTGGAGATTTTTTTATTTGTAAGTAGTGTGTAAGTAGTCACCAAAATTATGATTCCATCATGTATACCAACTTAATAAAGACACAGTGTCGGCGGTGTTACACACATACAATACATACATGCGCAAAAAAAGAAAAAGATATTAATGGATACATGTCGCTATCTCTCTTTTATTACTTTAAATTTGCCTTACTTTTGATGAGAAATTCCTCGTAATATATTGACCAAAATGGAATTTTTGGACTGGACCAATGAGTGAAGGAGCCCCGTTCTATTGCCTTGCTTTTTATGAAGGGAACGGAACCTGCTGGTTTAAAATTTCTCTCTCTCTCTCTCTCTCTCTCTCTCTCTCTCTCTCTCTCTCTCTCTCTCTCTCTCTCTCTCTCTCTCTCTCAACTTTCCCTTTTTCTGGATTAATTGAAAGTTCTCTAGCCTCGGGGAGCACTCAAAAGTTTCCAAAAGAGGAGATGCATAAACTTCTTGCTGCAATCAGGTCCTTTTACTTCTTTCGTAAGTAGGAATGTTTGAATGACTTATGTTGGTAAACATGAACATCTATCCTTTTTTTTGCATGAATAGATAATGAGAGTTTATGTATATATATATTATATATATATATATATATATATATAATATATATATATATATATATATATATATATATATTATATTTATACATATATATATGTGTGTGTGCGTCTTTTAATGTATATTTATCTTTCTATACAATTATCTAAATATATTTACTGTATATATATATATATATATATATATATATATATATATACATATGTGTATGTATATACATGAATATATGCCTGTATGTATGTATATATATATATATATATATATATATATATATATACATACATACATACATACATGCATACATACATACATATTGTGTTCGTGTGTTCTTTTACATCCTTTTATATTATGGAAAGGTTCAAGGAAATCTTTTATCAATTTTTCAAATACCTGTGAACATTTGTATTCAATCTCTTTTCAAGTAAAGCTGGGATCATAAGTGTTGCAAAGTATATTGGTTTAGTAAAATTGCATAAGTTTCAAGCAAAACATCAGTATTCGTTTCCATAACTTTGGGAATTTTCCCACAAGACTGGTCATTCAACTTCAATCGTTTGCTGTGGAACATATTTTGCTTCTTCATTTAATGTTTCTTGTTTAACCTTGGCCTTGGAAATCTCTCTCTCTCTCTCTCTCTCTCTCTCTCTCTCTCTCTCTCTCTCTCTCTCTCTCTCTGTATTGTTACAATATGTTATTATCTTTATTGTTATTAGTAACAGTAGTTTGGGACATTTAATTGGGTAACGGTTGGGAAAATGATGATCTGGTTAAAAATTATGAATTCGAAAGCCATCCCATTTAGCTGTATCGATTGCCCTACAGTTGTGGCTGCTTTATTAGGACCTTTGCTCATTAATGTGGATGTATATTAACACTTTCATCGATTTAGCCTATTAGTTATATCAATTTATATTACAAGCATTGAGACATGAATTATAGTACAGGATTTAAAGTGTAGGCTTGCCTATACAATTATTTTTCCATAGAATTATATATATATATATATATATATATATATATATATATATATATATATATATATATATATATATATATATATATATATATATATATATATATATATATGTATATATGTGTGTATGCGCGTTTATGGGAATGTGTATGTAAACATACTCCAAAGCATTATGCTTTTTAATAGATATTTACATTTTCAGTTGCAAAGTTTCGTGATTCAATGTATGTTTACAAAAATTTTATGGGCAAACATTCATTGTACCTTTATGTTTAAACGCATAAACGATGTTTGTGGAAATATGTGTGCTAAGTTTACACGCGTGATACAGCATTCAAGAATATACGCTCTATTTCTTTGCTTGTAGCAAGTAATAAAGCAAGCACATCTGCTATTCTTTTCATTGCTACTGAATAAAAATATTAAAGAATTGAGATTCCGCATTC
>NC_090748.1:86281290-86286290 GCF_036898095.1 Palaemon carinicauda | reverse complement strand
TTCGATTCCTCGCACGCTCTCCCTTGGGAAATGGTGATAGTTTTCGAGTATACTAAAGTAGGGGCTTGAGAAGCTTAGCTAATGATGTGGATTATAGATCTTTGATGCTTTAAAGGTGAACTCATGAATGGCAAAGGAAAGGGACAGGGACAGTGCCTTAGAGACTAACCATCTCCCCTATATAATAAAGATCAGGTATCTATCTAGCTATATATATATATATATATATATATATATATATGTATATATATATATATATATATATATATATATATATATATAGATAGATAGATAGATAGATATATTTCCGGTGACGCTCAGCTCTCCCTGTTCCTCGGGTAGGATGGAGTGGTAGTAGTCTTACCCTGGCGAGACGGCTTCCATGTGTGTGCATATGTTATATCTAAATATTTAGCCGTCGTTTTGATGGATCGCGTACACTAGTATATTCATATATAATCAGCGTCAAGGCCCCCCTCTCCAAGCTAGGACCAATGAAATTCAGGTAACAGCAGCTGATGACGCAGCAGGTAGATCTACAGGCTCCCCCAATCCCCCCACCCTTAGCTCACAATGATGGTGAACTTGCAGATACTCCTAGAAACTATTGAGCTTGAGCGTGTTTCCAGCTCCAACCCAGCCGATTGCCAAGCAAGGACGTTTCCAACAGGGTACCGCAATAGCTTCAAGTTCCAGAATGCTATGAGGTTGTTTAAAGGGATTTTGACGTAGGAAAAATCTATTTTTAGGTGAGATAGCCATGCTTTCCTGATGGAAGCTCCCATCGGCTGCTTCCTACTGTATAATTCTGCGAGAGATATTACAAGAGAATTACCGTTTGGTATCACGGGGTTCTAACCCCCTGAACGACTATCCGGAGATATCGTGTATAATCAGGGACGTATCCAAAGATAACCATAGATATCTGCACCCCGAATAGACTTTACCAGTCTAATCCACTAAGGGGAAGGATAAGTGAGGAGCCGTTACATATCCTCTCACCTTACGGTGCCCTCGTACGTCTCTGGCGCCTTATTCCTTTGTCGCAGCTTCGATCTGCCGTTGTGTTGTTTTTGTTGTGCGCTCTTTATCAGCTTCTTTTGAAGATTTTCTTCGTACGATGGCTTCCTCTTCATCGTCCAAGTTGAGTACCAACCTTTCTTTGCAGTTTGCTTTAGCTGTAAATGTTTTGGATCCCTTCGGGGAAAGTTGGCTTATTATCATTACGAAACGGTTATTCTCTACAGGAAGTTGCTCTAAGTGGTTATATATTCTTCAGTTATGGATTGGATTGGGTCTGTGGATTTAGGCCAGAGACTAGGACCGGGAAGGCTATTCACACCATCATAGCAAAGATATTGGAAAAAAATTGGTTAAGAAAAGATAGAGATATTTTATGCAAATGTTTTGTAGCCCATAGATATAATCTCATCGTTAGAAACATAAATACGAATAAAATATATATATATATATATATATATATATATAGTATATATATATATATATATATATATATATATATATACAGTATATATATATATATATATATATATATATATATATATATATATATATATATCATGGAAGTAATGGTAACGGTTGTGATTTCTACTTCCTTAATATTTTACTAATGGACCTCCATCCATTAGGTTTTAAAACAATACTGACCATGCACCATCGCCCATAGTGCCTGTGCCTCGTGAGTTAGTGTATTCTCCTCGTTTCGCACAGCATCTCCTCTCTTATTCTGCTCAGTACCATATTATCACACCTCTGAACCAAGACCGTAGAAAGTCCTTCTTGGCAGTGATGTGAATGCTGATGCATGGAAGTGTAATTAAGCTCGGAATGATACAATGAAGCATCATGTTCCCGTGGTTTAATTTATCAAACTTTCATTTTGTAACAGTTATTAATTTGTCTGATGTATTCATGTTTGCTTTTCTTAATGGTAATTGATATTATGATGTCAGGTAATTACCAATCATTAATTCATTTTCGTATGATTTCACATGTGTTTTATTACTAATGCAAGTTTTCTTTAAGCTGTAGATTTTCACGTTTGGTCGTTCTGTTTAGAGGAATTTTTTTTATCTAGCTACTATTATTGTTAATTTCATTATTGTCAGAGGAAGTTATTATTAATGAAATATTATTGTTTTTGTTGCTCTTAGCTATTACAGTAATTTCAACACCTGCCTTTCGAGATTCGTCCTAGGAAGGCTTACTAAATTACAGTGGTGATAGGTGATACCTCTCTACGCCCTCCCTCTTCGTCCTCTCATCTGCCTGGATTATCTTTTAAAGGAAAGGTACTTGTTAACGCATAACTGGAGTTGCCACGTATTATCTGCTCCCACCCGGCGACGGATACTATTATGGTAATAATAGTACAGCCAGAAAACCTTCCATAGTCCCCCTTCATTGTGGTGTCGGCCACAGAAGACGGATAACATTTGTGGAAATTTAGTTGAAAGGATTATGAAGTGTTTAAGGGAGATGGTGTCTTATATAGTAATGTTATGCTTCGAGGACCGAAATAGGATTAAAGTTGTTTCTTCTTTATTAGATACACTGAGCGTAAATGTAGAATACATTATATGTATATATATATATATATATATATATATATATATATATATATATATATATATATATATATATATATATATATATATATATATATATATATAATAATAATAATAATAATAATAATAATAATAATAATAATAATCGTGTTGCCCACAGAGGCATTGCCAGACTTATAACTACTCGGTCTCTCCCTGTTCCTCGGGTAGGGGGAAAGGGATTAGTCCCACCCTCGTGAGAGAGGGGTACCCTTTGAGGTACACTCTGAAACCAGAATCTCCTACAAATTGCCCAACCTAGCGTGATGTAGTTAGGAAAGGGGGAAGGCTGGGAAGGGTTGAATATATGTGTGCATGTGTGTGCAAATCTATCAAAATATTTTGCCGTCATTTTTGTCGGGTTGCGTATACTTGTTGACTACAATCTACTACAAAATAGAGTAGCTCCAACAGACCATAGTCTTAATCACTGCAGCAAGTTTCAAAGTCCACCAAATGAAACAATATACGTAATTTTAAATAAAATGTTTGTAATTGAATTACACGTCGCAATCGTTAATATTCTTTTTAAAAGATAAATGCACAAACTGTATTTTACTTTATTTCTTCTTTGTTTAGAATATTCAATTTCCATGTTGTTATTCATATTCCCTCTATTATTATCTTGTTTTCACCTTTATTACCTCGCATTAACGCGTGTGATTAGTTTTCGTAGAATTTATTAGTTTATATTATTTTTTTTAAGATAAAATGAGTGAAATGGTCAACTATATTTTACCTTAATTAAATCGTCAGTTATGTATGGTTTTATATATATATATATATATATATATAAGGAGAGAGAGAGAGAGAGAGAGAGAGAGAGAGAGATTTAAATTTTGTACTTTGTGTGTATGGTGTGTATATATATATATATATATATAGTATATATATACAGTATATATATATATATATATATATATATCCAGTATATTCTTACAAATACGGTATATACACTTGTGTTCAAATGATTTGTACTGCATTGAGACGAGACTAAATACTGCCATACCATAAGCACGCATTAATCATAATTTTTAGGCGTTATATGAGGCTTCATAACATTACATAATTTGATAGTTATTAGTGAACTCTTCCAACTACATCATATCCTTGATGTGCCCCTCTTACAAGCGTTACGTAATCCAATATATTCTCTCTCTCTCTCTCTCTATCTCTCTCTCTCTCTCTCTCTCTCTCTCTCTCTCTCTCTCTCCATTTTGTGTTTGAATTCATGAATTTATTACGAATACGTTACAGAGTCAGCTCTGAAACCTCCCTTTTTCTCTTTCTGGATTCTGCATATTCTCTCTCTCTCTCTCTCTCTCTCTCTCTCTCTCTCTCTCTCTCTCTGGATTCAGCATCTCTCAGTGGTTTGGTTTTATTGAAAGTATTTCCTCATTATGACGTAAGGGTTCTCCCCTTCTCAGTTGCTTACATGATTTTAATAGCTGGGGTAATATTCTGTGTATTTGCAATAGACTGAAAGATCCAGTGTTCCCTATGAGGGGAGTTTAAAGTCTATATTATATGGCCGAATTTATCAAATATATCTACTTAAAGACCCTTTTAAAATTGTTATATTTATTTAGATGTAATTTTTCTTTTGGTTGATTTATAATTGTATTTTATTTATTCTATTTTTTTTGCATAGTACAAAAAATACCGTAGTAAATCAAGGTAATCCGGAATCGAATAATTGTGTTTTTAATCTTTTCTATTTGATATTTTATTTTAAAGTTCTTTTACTTAGTACAAAACTTTTGCTTTGTGGCAAATGAAGGGAATTCAGACTTCAAGTGTGAAATTTTTCCATTTATCAAAAAACAAATCATTCGTTATGGAAATTTACAGCTGTGGATTTGCGAATATAGTTTGACTGTAATGCTTTTTGGGAAAATGGTGGATATGAACTTACTGTCTCTTGTCTGAGTGATAAATGTCAGCGGGGAAAACACCGGATGAAAATTGATAAAAGCTGAAAAAAAAATTTGGCGCGTGTTGACTTTATACCAGAGTCATGTACTGGAAGCCCCAATATTTGTTTTGTTTTAGTTATTTTAGTTTTTATTATTGATATTGTCTGAATAGACAATAATTTTCTAAATTAATTTCCACGGAAACGATTGTCCAAATGAAACACATTTGGAAAGCGAGCTAAAGATAATAGTGAATTAATAAATAAATAACAAGAACACTCACTAGAAACTCTACATTCTTCAAGGTTAAGTACCATGAAGCATTAAAAGATATGGTAATTCCAATCTCTGATATGAGTTTGAAAAGAGGCATGATTACAATATGTCTTTGCTCTTATTTCTTTTTATCTCATCAATGAGAACAACCTGTCTTCTATACCACTGTCAGTAGAAATAG
>NC_090748.1:86271290-86276290 GCF_036898095.1 Palaemon carinicauda | reverse complement strand
TTGAAGTGGTTGCTTCTTCAAGATAGTTATTCTTTCATGTGTATGTTTGCAATTTTTTTTTCATTTAATTATATTTCTGATGTTTAGTAGTGTAATAAATTGTCCGATTAATTTCTAAATTTTAATGGCATCACTCCGTCAATTCTTTAAGCTTTTGAACTCTCTCTCTCTCTCTCTCTCTCTCTCTCTCTCTCTCTCTCTCTCTCTCTGTTATTTTACAGTACTTAATTATTTTGTGATTCGAAGAAACGAAAAGACATTAAAGTATGTTCGTAATGTATGACTGTTAAGAAAAAATTTTCAAGATTTTTCATGAATGATATTGAAAAGTATTCGGATCCTATGTTCTTGGGTATGTAAACATTCATGAGATGTTAGTTTTTATGTTTAATATAATGAGTCATACTTTTTTCATTCAAACTCAGTTTTGTCTGTAAATAATTGATTTCCGTATGTTGAAAAATAAATGTAATATTTTTTGAACATTTTCCGAAGTTATGAAATCCATCTTGCAGTGTATACATAAAATCTACGAATATATAAAATTCATTATGTACTGGTTGAATAATTATTAGTTAATCAGGTGCAGTGGACTAGTTACGGCTAATGATGATGATGATGATGATGATGATGACGGTGATGATGATGATGATGTGGGGAGACGTAGTGGTGCAACTAATGATCAGTTTTTTTTATATGCGATTCATCTAGCTTTGGCTTGACAGTTTCTATAGCCCTTTTCGTCATCTATTTTTTAAAGTTGTGTGAGCAATTATGTTTAAAGCTGTCTGAACTCATCTACACTTCAGGTTTATCCTTGCGTATGCGTACATTCGATGCATAACTCTGTGATATGGAATGTATTTTTTTTTTTTTTAATTTTTTTGACGTCTTCGATTATACAGTAGTTCCCTTTTCTTCTTGATATCCCTTTTTCTGTACGGTTTGTCTACAGTTAGGCTCAAAAGTTTAGAACAATGCAGAGCAATACAATAACAGCTCATTGACGGGGAAAGACATCAACATTATTTTTATTCGTTAACGGATATTCTATTCATTATTAGAAATTATATTCATCAGCACACATTTTATTAATTTGATATTTTACACTTAATTTCACGCCCTTTTCACAGCTTTCCTCCTTTGTCTTAACTGAAAATTTTCATCATTCCTGTTATATTGATGTCCCTTTTAAGTGTTTTTGCCATTTTGATCAAAGCTGAAATATTGTTTACTCCATCAATATGAAAATTGGTTTTACACCGTGAATAATGCCGTAGTTCACATCTCGCCTATTTTTCCTTTTAATATGCATAGGAAAGTTCCAACACCACCGTTGTTGGTGCTGTTCCCCCCCCCCCCCAAAAAAAAAGGAAGAAGAAGAAGAAGAAGAATTTATGGCGTTTTACATTATGGCAACAACCGAGCGCTTCGTTTTGATGTAACAACAAAAAACCCGTATTTACGTTTTCGGCAGAGCTTCATTTACTTCTAACCACTCTCCGTCTCCAAGAAGCTTGAGGGTCTTCGCGTCTTCTGGCAGCTTAACAGGTTCTCCGCGTCTTCTGGCAGTGTTAGCTCTTTTATCCCGCCGTCATAGGAATTCCCAGTTGCATTTCGGTTTCTTGGAAGGTGAACGAGGTATCCGGTTAAGGAGGAGTCATTGTTATTTATTTATCTTTTTTGTTATCTCGGGAGTTTTTTATGGCAATTTATTTGGGTGTTTGTGTGCTCTTTGCAGGGAGGGAAAGACTTGAGTTGGTTTCTTGGAAAATGAAAAGTTGCTGAATTAGAGATAGGATATTTGAACTTATTTCATCGGTTTATCCTTGGGGAGGGATATTGTTTGTGTGTGTATTTGTTGGTATCTTCATATTTCAGTATCTAGAAGTGGAGAAGGTTTGCTGAGGAAAGAGAAATAATGTTTAAATTTTTCTTATCTATGTTTTAGGTGTAGGAGAATGTTTAAATTTTTTCTATCTAAATTATGTTTTATGTGTAGGAGAATGTTTACATTTTTCATATCTATATTTTAGGTGTAGTAGAATATATAAATATTTCCCATCCACGTTTTGGGTATAGGCGAAAGTTTTTTTTTCTTTTTTTTTGTGGGTTGGTGTACATAAAATAAATAATGTGAAAAAATCTGTCAGTGTATAGGAAAAGAACGAAAAATTCAAGTAAACAATGAAATCAGAGCGAGAGATTCGTTGGTAAACAAAATAGGAGTAGTAAACCAAATAAATTCCGAGGCCAGGTAAATACCCAAGGGGGTTAATTAAAGCAGGTCAAAATGGAGCATCAGTATTTAATTTTAATTTGATCTCTAAATATTAGTGAAATGATGTGTCGAGTTTTTTCTTTCACGGAATGGCAACGATTATCTAAATAAAAGTTCATTAATTTTACTGCATGTAAATAATTTCATGAAGTGGATTTTTTTCACAACAGTTAATTATACAGATATTTCATTTACCCTCTAGATACAGCCATCCACGTTGACACGACAATGATTATTCTCTGTGACGGGCCGAGAGAGAGGTTATGACTCAAAGGCAGGATGCAATCAACTGAGTCGTTTATTAAAGAACACTCTCCTTTATATACAAAACCTCAAGGCAACAGGACATAACATGTTCGAGAGACAGACAATGTTACAGAGGAAAACCGGAGACATGATTATTCAGGTTCTTTTTAGTGCGAGGGAAGAGCGCATAATATATACAAAATAATTTATGCACGATCGTGTGACACACGGTTGGTACAACTCGTTTAGGTTCATGATCTTTTCTTATCAAGAATGCCCTTATTTCCCCCATTGCCTAAAGTGGGTAAATGAATTATGGATATACTCATATGGACATAGTTGTAATATGAAATAAATTTCGGCATCTAGAAAGATGGAGGAAATGCTGACATTCATCGAAAAACAACCAGAGCATGAATACAAATCGGACAGTTAGTCACACAAACTTGAATTGTAGACAAGCAACGCGTAACTCATTCAGTCCGCTGACTCCAGTGCTAAAGCAGCAGAACGGAAGTGCACCATATTATCTGCATTACAATGGATTTCATATCCAGCGACCGAAGCATTCAGTAAGGGTTTTTGACTTATGGGATTCTGAATACAAAAACGCAACAGTCAGGATTATGAAGATTCTGATTTTGGCGAGAAAAGAATAGTGGCCGGTTCGTGATAGAAAATACGAAACACGATAATAATGATTGATTGACTGATTTAAAGTTTTCTGGCATCCTGACATCTAAGGTCATTGACGCCCAACGATAATAATGAGAAGTAGAAATTTTGATTATGTTGAAATAGGGCCCACCTGGAAACAGCCTTTGTGGCTCAAAATACATTGGTCGGGAGTTCGAGTCAAGCTCTAACCCGATAGTTTCCCCAGTAGCGTTCGCAAATTTTTTAATATTTGTGAGCTGGGAATGGGACGTTTGGGTTACTGAATATACCTACTTGCAAACTGATTGGTAGCCATTGCCTGACCCTCCCTGATCCTAGCTATGGTGAAAAAGGGGTTTGGGGTCTGATCATATGTACAGTATAGGTTTATGGTCGGTCTCTACAACAGTTTTCTGTCCTTTGCCTCTGTCGCACACAATGTGCTGTTACACTAAGCCCATAAAACACCAGGAAATTTTAGATTTACATTATTTCACATAGATATTTTTACCCTGTTTATACTGTAGCATCAATTATATCTAAACATTTACTTATACACATTTGTGTTTTTGTTCGGATTTAGTTTTTTCAGTTAACAACTGTTTTCTGTTTCCAACGATTTCATTAAATTGACAGACTTGAGGGTTTTTTTTTTGTGGGGCACCTTATATAAGCAATAATATAATTAAAACCAATGGATCACGGAAAACAATTATAAATTAAAATGGAAACTGTGTATCCGATAGCACTGGACTACGTGTTTCTGAAATCTAGGTCGTGATATAAGTTATAAATAAGAAGACTTTTTTTATCTCCCGCCACAAGACAGTCAGATTATTTAGTCATACGTCCCGAGAATTAAAAAAATGCAAAATGAAGGATTCTTCCAGATAGAGACAAGATTCATTTAATAAAAAAAACAACGAATGAATGACTTAGTTTTCAATAAAACTATCAATTTTTAAGGAACAAAAGAAGGGAGACCATACTGATGGAGGATGAATGACAGCGAAGCTTTCAAAAAGGATCAAGCTGATGGATATAGCTATAAATTTAATAAAACCCCGACGTCAGTTCCCACTGTCAGGAAACAATAATAAAAAAAAAGAACTCGAAAGTAAAAAAAAGAGAGGAAATTGAATAAATTTGTGTTCGTAACAATTCTTCGCTCCCCCGTGCAATTTCTGCAAATTGTATTCGAAGATTATTTACATACGAGGGAAGATGACGTCGGGTTTCAGAATCCATCATCATCGTCCTTTTTTTTTTTTTTTTTTTTTTTTTTTTTTTTTTTTTTCACTGTATTTGTAAGAGACGAAGAAAAGAAAACGACTTGATGTGGGAGAATTAGGAATAAACTAGTGTACGCGATTCGTCAAAAAAAAAAAATGACTGCTAAAGATTTAGATAGATATGCACACATGCGTACGTGCGCTCCCACACATTGAACCCTTCCTGTCCCCCTCCCTTTCCTAACTACAACACGGCAGTTTTTTTTTCTTTTTTTTGAGAGAGAGAGAGAGAGAGAGAGAGAGAGAGAGAGAGAGAGAGAGAGAGTTATTTTCTGCGTGTACCATGAGAGATAGAGTTTTTTTTTACGTGTACCACCTCTTGGGGAGATACTATGATGATCAGACTAATAATAGATGAGAAATAGTGTATGAAAAAAAATTTTGAAAAATGACATATATTGGGCAAAAGTAGTGGAAACCTAAATCAACGATGATAGTGGATGATGATATATAAGATGATTGATATGGAATGAAGTTATGAATTTGAGATGAAACCCCGCAGTTGCCATGAAGTAAAATTTAGA
>NC_090748.1:86256290-86266290 GCF_036898095.1 Palaemon carinicauda | reverse complement strand
TCATTGCAGCTTGCATCGTTTCTGACGGGTTGTAAATTTTCATGAAGTTATTATATGCATTTTGAATGTTTTGATGTCTCGTTTTTTAATGTACTCTATGAGAAAGAATTTTTTTTTTCTAATAACTTTTCTTTTTTTAGAAATAATTTAGGAAAGGATTTTCATTTTACATGTAATTTATGAGAAATATTTTTTTGTAGATAACTTTTCTTTTTTTAGAAGTAATATATGAAAGAGGAATTTCTTTGGTGAATACTTTTTCGTTTTACATTTATGAGAAAGATTTTTTTTTTTTTTTTAATAACTTTTCTTGTTTAGAAGTAATTTATGAAAGAGGATTTTTTTTTTTTTGTGTGTGAATACCTTTTCGTTTCAGATATAATTTATGAGAAAGGAATTTGCCAAGAAACATATAAAAATTTATATACTTTGACTACTTTTTATGATGTACTTTGTTATTACTTGGCGTTTGTTCCCATGAGTTGTGCAGATCGCCTTCACTCTATAATGTACAGTTTTTTCCGGTTCCGTGTTCTTTAGCGTTCATCGTACCTATAGAAAGATCTACACATTTCTCATCGTATTGAATCAGTAGTCAAATGCTAAATATCTTTTATAAATGAGTAAGTTTTCCAATGCTAACATAAAGATTTCAACGCAGTCAGCACTGATTTGCTGGAAACCTTTGGTAACTTTCTTATGAAAGGAATCACGTCATAACTATAGTCAATTTTTTTTAGCGAGGCAGATTTGCACCGACTCGCAGCGGTGCCCTTTTAGCTCGGAAAAGTTTCCTGCTCGCTGATAGGTTGGCCGAGATAACTCTAACCAATCAGTGTTCTGGAAACTTTTCCGAGCTAAAAGGGCACCGCTGCGAGTCTGTGCAAATCTGCCTCGCTAAAAGAAATGGACTATAGTCAAGATTAGTTTTTATTATCGATTTTAATTCTAATTATTTACGTAAATTGAATTACAGAAAGGAAAAGGCTCCCAGTTTCAATTCACTGATGGGGAAAAAATCAACGTTTTCAACCATGTAATTTATTATATTCAGTCGACGATATACTAATGAAATTGATATTAAATCCTGCGGGTATTCGGGTAAAAGCATTCTCGCGGGCATTGTGAAGTACGTAATTTTTTTTTTTTTTTTCTACGTAATTTGATTGCTCTCATCTATAACATCTGTCCAACATGTTTCCCGGTGATTTATCCTCTTAAGGAGGTTTGGGACTATATATGTGGTAAAATGTGCACATTACATCCAGTGGCACATTTTCACATATTACTTAGTCTTTGTAATTACTATGTACTGTGACAAATTTCATTATGTATTTTTAAGGCTGAGGAAAATTAATATACTTGCCATTGCACCGGTACAAAAATACTTATGTGTGTTTATATTTATGTATATATAGATGTGTATATATACTGTACAGTATATATATATATATATATATGTATATATATATATATATATATATATTATATATATTTTATATGTATACTGTATATATATATATATATATATATACACAGTACATATGCGTGTGTGTGTGTGTATGTATGTATTTATGAATATGACTATGTGCGAATAAAAGAAATAAAGGTAGGCGGAGTTATCTATCCGTGCTGAGAAAGGGAATGAGAAAAGTCGTGGGTATTTGGGAGAGAAGAGATGTAAACCGGTTTTTTTGACCGCGAAATCACCTCCTCTAACCCCCCCCCCCAACACACACACACACACACACACACACACATACTTCCCCCTTTCCTTGTCCTCCGGTAACTTCTCCAAACTTCGGCAATTCTTTATTAGTCTCTTACGTTTGGTTTGTCTGTTTTAGATTATCGTCTGTGGTTTAAAGTTGTCTTTCCTGTAATATTTTTTATAATTTGATTTTAATTTTTATATTTGTCGAAAGATGTCATGTTTCAGCCGTTCTTATAAATAGCAATAATGTATGTTGGTCCTTTGGTTTGACTCTCTCTCTCTCTCTCTCTCTCTACTCTCTCTCTCTCTCTCTCTCATTTTGGTAAATGAATAACAGCTGTAGGCTATAATCTCATGTTTAAATATAGTTAAGGATGGTAATTATCTCTCTCTCTCTCTCTCTCTCTCTCTCTCTCTCTCTCATCTGTTGCCACATTCCTTCCCTGCAACCTTGCGAAGGTCAAACTCCCTGTTTTTCCACTCTTTTCTTCTTCCCCTTTTCATTTTCGGGGTCAGGTGTCAGACCCTCCTGTGGATCGAATGACTCCTTTAGCGTTTAAATGGCATCTGTCGAGTTTTCAACGGCGCCAACATATAACCTTTTTTTTTTTTTATCATTTCTTATCGATTTTGGTTAGTGATTGATTTTTTATTTACCTGAAATGTTAGTAGGAGTAAAAGAACAAGAAATATAGAATAAAGAATAAAAAAAAATGCGATAATGATATTTTATGATGATAGATAATTCGCTTTACTGGTATTTGTAAGGAAAGCACTTTGGACTCGTGTAAGATGAATTAATGCATCGGTCCTTATTTCATTACATATTGAATTTCATTCACTCAATTGGGTTATTGGATTTGGGAATCAGTTGTGGAGACGCAAACACATACATCTATGAGTAAGACTATATATATGTATATATATATATATATATATATATGTATATATATACATATATATATATATGTGTATATATATATATATATATATATATGTATATATATATACACACATATATTTCAATATTCATGTGTTCTTTTTTCTTTTTCACCAAACTCCGATTTTCTTCTACATTTCTTGGAGAACACCCATCCAAGTACTGACCACATTCAACATTGCTTCACTACTTTGAACTAACGTCTTGTTATACTAATAATGTGTTTACGGATTTTAATAGAATAAATGGTATTTTTTTTAGATAGGTATATAGGTTTTGAGAGAATAAAAAGCGCAGTTTTTGTTACGAAATTTCTGTCATACTATCCCCCTTTCCTTTTAATACAGCATATTTATCTATATATCGTATTTACGCAAAATCAATCTGACCCTCCTGTTTGTTCATGGTAATGATTAGCGTTACATTAATAGTGATACGCATTTACTTTCATTGCGAAAATCCCTTGCAAATGAAGCTTGTTCATTTGACGGTGTCCTGAATGGATTTGCATTGGCTAAAGCAAGCAATAATTCGATTGGCCACTAACGCCTGGCTCTGCCCTGAGCCTCTTTGCCTTAATGAATTTACAATCCGTGCTGCGCTGTCAGTTTATACGAGGAAGAGCCACTGCTTCTGGTTGCATACTCAATCGCCGTGGTTACATTCCAGTGCCTGACACGTTGTAACTCGTTCTTTAATGGACGCTGCCGTTTGTATATCAAGTAGGTTATCTCTCTCTCTCTCTCTCTCTCTCTCTCTCTCTCTCTCTCTCTTCTGTGCTTTGATTATCATTCGTAGAAAAGATTAACGGATCATGTTGTCTGTGTCTTATTGAATTACTTAAAACAGTTTCAGCACTCCCACCTAGACTTTCTTTCTCTCTCTCTCTCTCTCTCTCTCTCTCTCTCTGTGCTTTGGTTATTTTTCGTCAAATTGATGAACGGATCATGTTATCTGTTTCTTATTGAATTACTTAAAACAGTTTCAGCACCTCCACCTAGACTCTCTCTCTCTCTCTCTCTCTCTCTCTCTCTCTCTCTCTCTCTATGCTTTGATTATCATTCGTAGAATTGATGAAGGCAAAAAATATTTATTAGGAGATTTGAGAGTTGGTGTTATCAGTTTTCTCAATGAATCAATACTTAATATCGTTTCAGTATCCATCAGGAAACTTTCTCTCTCTCTCTCTCTCTCTCTCCTCTCTCTCTCTCTCTCTCTCTCTCGTTTATTGCTCGAACTTGAAATAGTGGACTGGCATATTTTTTTCTTATGTCCTCAAATGTTTTTGTAACTTGATGTATTATGCATTTAAATTTGTTGGTTGATCAAGCTTTGCTAGTGATTATTATATACATATGCATTCATACACACAAAGAATGCATAAGTGGATGTATTCCAAATTTCTTGTGTACGTATTACCTTATAATGTAATTTCTATTCACCCAAAAACTTAAAAGCACAGTTATAACCATATATAAAATTTTCACAATAGGATTTTCCCGTTTTGGAGTTGTTGCCAGAGAAGAATAGCCATTAGGTTTCACAGAAAGTCTTGAGGGATGAGCTTGCTGCCCCTTCACTCTGCCCTTTTCACCCAACAGAGGTTAGTACTTATTCCCAGCTCGGTGACCTGGTGAGTGGTGGGTTGAACTGAACCACGATTGTAGCAAAGTTCATTTTACTGATATATTATTCAGCAAGTACCTCGCATTTGTAAATATATATGTGTATATATATATATATATATATATATATATTTGTGCGCGCGAGTGTGTGTGTGTGCGTGTGCGCGCGCGCGCGTAAAACACAGGGGGGAACGTGATGCTCACATGCAAATATATTTATATATACATATATACACACAAAACGAAAACACGGATATGAACAAAAAGAGTAAATCCTGACTTGTCTCGTTTACAAACCTACTCAGAATTCACTCTTAAATTGAAAATTATTCCTGTGGTTTATATGTATATATATGTATATACATACATACATACATATATATATATATATATATATATGTGTGTGTGTGTGTGTGTGTGTGTATGTATGTATGTATTCTTATCCACGCACATATGAATTACAATAGGAATACGCACGCTCAATGTTCATTTAGTATTCGTAGGCAAACCACTTGGTATGCTAATAAAGCAGACGCTCATTAAATAACGTATTGAAAACATAATTACAGATCAAAAAGGCAACATAAGAGCCTTGACCTCCCCTCCTGCCCTAAGAAAACTCACATATGACTTTAAGTTTGAACCAATTAACTGAAGTTCTTCCGACTAAAAGGAATCGGTAGAATATTATACGAAGTTTTAGTTGAAAGTTAGGAGTCTGAATTCGTTAGAAGTTTCTGTTGGTCTTCACTTCTTACTGGAAGTATGGAGGTCTGTAGTTTTTCCCCGTATCAACTTTAGGGAGTTAATGGAATTTATTTAGGATGGGCTATAATATGCAAGGTGGTTTCTTGCTTCGCTTTTACGTAGGCATTGGAAAGGTTTTTATAGGGGTTTGCGGAATGGTAACTTTTATCACTTGATAGTTTACGTGTGTGTGTGTGTGTTTATATATATATATATATATATATATATATATATATATATATATATATATATATGTGTGTGTGTGTGTGTGTGTGTCTGTGTGTGTACTACAACAACAAATGCAACAGTTTCTAGTCCAATGTAGGTCTAAGGCCTCATTCATCTCTAATTCATGTCTGGAATTTGGCCATTTTCATCACCATGCTGGCTAATGTAGATTGGTGATTGGTGGAGACTATTCTGATCGCTCACAGGAAACCAACCTACTGTGGATTTCCCTGACTAGTACATTTTGCTAATCATGGTGATATACAAACCTTTTCACTTAATGGTATATGTATATATATGAATATAATATTTTTCCAGCTCAAATTGGTAAAGAATAGAAAAACACCCGGATCCATTTTCTGACAAACACTATTTTAATTCTTTGGCTCATATTAACGGTATTTACAATTGAAATTTGGTGGGGTCAAATCATAGAGTTAATCACTTCTCACATATAAATTGCCACTGTTTTATTGCTTCCACTGAGAGTGAATTCCGTAGATAGAAATAAGGAGATCTTTTAGCCAGAATTATGGGAGACTGCAGTCAGGCAAAAATGTCTTTTATTCCTGTCATATTTTTCTTTTATTTTCATCTCCATTTTGCTTTTGTTTTTATGGTCCTTTTATTGATTTATCTCTTCATTTCCATCTTTGCAATATTTTCACAACTATTTTTCCCATGTGATTTAAAAACTTTTTATGATATTTTAATAGCTTGAATATCTTATTTTTTGTTGGTATATACATATTTCGCGCAGTATTTATGAATATGTGCATATTTTGCATAGTATTTAAAATGATTCGGATAATGGTGAGTTCCAGTGGTATGACTAAGTAATGCGGCTCGCGCCTGGTCATTGTCCTGAATGAAATGAAGGTGTGCCGTTGAAGAATAAGAAAGAAGAGGAAGAAGAAGGAAGAGTAGAATGATGAGGATGATGATGATGAGGAGTAGGAGGTCATTATGTATTCTAGTCAAGCAGGTCTTGTCCCTTGTCCGAAAGGGGAGATTAGGATATTTCAATCCCAATATAGGGAAGGACGTTCGTATAGGGTTACTGGCTCCTCTTTGAAGACTAGATAATGGTGATGTCCATTCATCTTTTTTCCAAAGGGGAAGGGGAAAGGCTGGGTGGAAATACTAAATTAGTTAATAACCAAAATTTTCATTTATGGGTTAACGATCAAAAGACAAAAATGCCAGAAATTATTTAATAATTTGAATCCAAAGGCAATTTCAACAACTGTTTTTTAAACTTTAATGTTTTTCAGATTTTGAGAAATGAATTAATTAAGTAATGTAAACCTAAAGGTAATTTCAACAATTGTTTTTTAAACTTGTTAATTTTTCTTTTTAAATCTTAAGAAATAAATGAATTAAGTAATGTAAACCTAAAGGCAATTTCAACAATTGTTTTTTAAACTTTTTAATTTTTCTTTTTAAATCTTAAGAAATAAATGAAATAAGTAATGTAAACCTAAAGGCAATTTCAACAATTGTTTTTTAAACTTTTTAATTTTTCTTTTTAAATCTTAAGAAATAAATGAATTAAGTAATGTAAATCTAAAGGCAATTTCAACAATTATTTTTTAAACTTTAATTTTTTTCAATTTTCAGAAAAAAATTGATAAAGTAATTTAAATCTAAAGGCCATTTCAGTCATTTATATTTATTTTTTTTCACCTATAAGCTGTTTCCCTGTATTTGGGTTTAGTAAAATAGAATTATAAGGTGATTGTCACTGCTACATTTACCATTTATTCATAAACGAACAACGAACAATCTGTGACGAAAACTTCAATAACATCGACCGCTTCCTAAGACCAAAACAGTTTTCTCACTATAAGTGTTACGACGTGCTTTTTAAACCGGCCCTCCCTCCATTTATCTTGCACGTACTCTTATTACATCCTTTTATGGTAAATCACTTTCGATATTGGAGAAAAAATGGACAATTTACGGGGACGAAGCGCCCTCAACGAACATCGAGGAGTCGAATAAAAGACAGGAAATTACCAAGAGAGGAATGTGTAATTAAGGAAGATGGGAAGAAATTACGGACAAAAATTAGATTTAAAGGATTAATAGATTATTTAACGACGTAGGGGAGATGGAAAGGTGCATATAAAGTTAAACTTGTAAGAATGACGATGAGAATAAAAATGTGTAAATTAGTCTTATTTGACATGACGAAAGTGAAAACTCTTGGATAACCATGACATCAACATCGTACTCTTGGAGATAGATAAAGGTGCAATTCTTGGAAGGAAAACTCGGGAGGAGCAACCCATTACGATTAAGAAACTAATTAAATTAACCCAGCAGGAGCAACAACTCGAGATCACTGACCTTGGTTGAGTGACCTTGAGGGGAGGCAGTGTTGAAGGAGGGGGAGGGGGGAGTAGAAGGAATCTCACTTCTCCCCCTCCCCCATTCTCACGTGTTTTTTAAGATCAACCACCCCTCCCTCTCCCCTCCCCCTTAATTCCCATGTCTCTTTACAACCCCTAACGCTTCTTCTCTACACGAGATATTGAGGAATTTCACGATTTTTTCCCCACAGGTAACAAATTACTGCCTTTGTGAAAATGTTTATGTTGACAAGGGAAGATTAAGGGTTGGGTGAGGGCCTCCAAGGTGGGCGCGTTCCGGGTGTTTTTAGTAGGAAGGGAAGGCAGGGGCGTACCTGCCAAATTTTAATTATTATTATTATTATTATTATTATTATTATTATTATTATTATTATTATTACTTGTTAAGTTACAACCCTAGTTGGAAAAGCAGGATGGTATAAGCCCAGGAGTTCCAACAGGGAAAATAGCCCAGGGAGTAAAGGAAACAAGGAAAATTAGAATATTTTAAGAACAGTAACAACGTGAATGAAATATTTCCAAATAAACTATGAAAAAACTTGAACAAAACAAGAGGAAGAGAAATAATAGAATAGTGTGCCCGAGTGTACCCTTAAGCAAGAGAACTTTAATCCAAAACAGTGGAAGACCATGGTACAGAGGCTATGATACTACCTAAGGCTAGAGAACAATGGTTTGATTTTGGAGTGGCCTTCTCATATAAGAGCTGCTTACCCTATCTATATACTGTTTATATATTATTTATGTACTAGTGTCTGCGACCCGTCAAAAAGACGGCTAAATATTGGATATATATGCACATACACGAACACGCACCCCCTTTCACCCGGGTATGAATAGTCCCTCTCAGACTACTCGAGTTACGGTCAAAGTAGAGCGTGATTGAAATGAAAAAGGATGCCTTTGATAGAAGGCATTGGAGAGGGCGCATCAGGCAACCGACCCCTTAACGTAAGGTATAACTGTGGGGAAGTATATATATATATATATATATATATATATATATATATATATACACACAAATACTTTTCATTATTTAAGGTCTCTCTCTCTCTCTCTCTCTCTCTCTCTCTCTCTCTCCCTCCCCAGAGCTCATGCTTATACGCTTTACGCCCAGGTGCACCAGTTTGCATGTGACACATGCGTTAATATCCGTTCATCTTCATCACCTTTAAGCGTGTTCACTGGACGTTTGTCAAAAGTAATTGAAAGTTCAAGTAATTTATGATTCTGTTCTGTGATACTCTTGAATTTATTTCTCACTTATGAAATTACAAGTAATAAATGTTGGCCATAATTCCATTGAGTAGGTGAAGCTTTAAGTGTCTTAAGATATGTTAACGTCTCGGTCATATTAGTTTTGGAGTAAACGTATATGTTAAAGTTATTACACGATGAATCGTGGAGTGTTTTTTTTTTTAATTAAGTGAAGATATATTATGAGGAAAAACTCTGAAGAGCACTTCTGCGAAGTTATATTTACTCTAGGGGAGAGCTTTGTATATATGGCTTTATTTTTTGTCAATAAAGCGAAAGTGCGAACTCTAATCGAGTGTTTCCCTTTCCTTATATATATATATATATATATATATATATATATATATATATATATATATATATATATGTGTGTGTGTGTGTGTGTGTGTGCGCGCCCGCGCGCGCGTATCTATGTGTGTATATATATATATGTTATGTATATATATATGAATATACTTACATTTTATAAATACTGTATGCACATGCAAGTCTGTATGTGTGTATGTGGGAAAGGATATATTACAATATTTCTAAAAGTGCGAATAGGATCGAAGCACTAAGACGTCTAAAGAATGAATCACAAGAACAGTTACTCTAGATAGGAAAACATCTCTGGGTTTAACGTCCTTAATCGCTATCCTACGGTCCAATCCTTCCGGACAAGGAGTGTTGAAGGACGCAACTGGTTCTGTGCGGTAGGACATTCCGAACACAGGTGGTCGGGTGGGTGTACCTGGTTCTGCTTGATCCGGCTTATCCTGCTTGCCTTCCCAGTCCATTTTCGGGGATTCGGGAGCAAAGGCTCTCAATGGTTCCAGTAGTGCCATTAATGCACTTTTATTGTCTCAACGGTTAATTCGGTTTGTGTGGAGGATTCATTATGTATTTTTCTTTCCAATGTCTTAGGAGACACTTTCCTTTTTTTTTATTTGTGTTCTTTTTGTTACATTGCCGGATGTGTTTTAGAAAATGACCAAGAGCCTTGTTGTTGTTATCTTTGTTTATTTTAAATATTGTTTGGTTAAAATATTACAAGTAATCATTAGGGGCTAACTTAATTTTCGTATTAACGTTTTGTCTAATTCAGATTCGATTTCCTTGTAATGAAAATATT
>NC_090748.1:86241290-86246290 GCF_036898095.1 Palaemon carinicauda | reverse complement strand
TGACTCGGCGTCTCACTTACTCCTCTAGACCGGACTGGTCCATCGTTCCTTTGCCCATGAATACTTGGAAACTCGAAAAGTAGGAAGGAAGGCGCCTGGTGGGGCTCCTGGGGGCCCTTTTGGGCGTATTCGAGTTTAGAGGGTCATTTTTAAGACCCTGAGTCAGACCCTACGAAAAAGAATGACTCCTGTTCCCCTAAAAGCCTTTCCCTCTATTTACTTCTTGAGAATTCAGCAAGTTTTACTTTCGATAGATAGCTATTCTAGCTTCTTTTTATTTGACATTTGATAGTTTTTACGTGGAATAAACTACATTCTGCTTTTTTATTCTGCGTTTGTCTGTCCCCTCCATTTGCTTGTTACAGTATTGCCAACATTCTCTTTGTACTCTTTTTTTTTTCTTTTCCATTACTCTTGGTAAATGTCTGCGCCACTTTGATTTCTTTGTTTCTTCGGAATCGTACTATTTCTTGACAAAAGCATGAGTATTAGCTCTTCTGTCGAGTGCCTGGAACTCGTCTTTTCTCCTTTATAACAAGTGTCTGACTTTTGTGTCTTGTGACTTTATCAATAAAGGTTGATATATGTTTTATCTCGGTTTTTTATGGAATGTTTCCATAGAGGTTGTTTATATTGTATCTAATTAATATTTGTTGAAGTGACATAAATTCAAGGGAATATTTTGAGGTATAGTTTGTTTTGGATTGCATTGTATTTTCAGGGATATGCCATTCTGTTGATGTAATATTTTTTGGGCCTTAACATATATTATTAGGTATACTTTAGTATAATGAATAAGTATGATGCATATCTAGGGAGTGTGTTCGTATTATGTATACATTGGTATGATGAATTAGTATGATGCATATCTAGGGAGTGTCTTCGTTTTATGTATACATTGGTATGATGAATTAGTATGATGCATATCTAGGGAGTGTGTTCGTATTATGTATACATTGGTATGATGAATTAGTATGATGCATATCTAGGGAGTGTGTTCGTTTTATGTATACATTGGTATGATGAATAAGTATGATGCATATCTAGGAAGTCTGTTTGTTTTAGGTATACATTGGTATAATGAATAAGTATGATGCATATATAGGGAGTCTGTTCGTTTTATATATACATTGGTATGATGAATTAGTATGATGCATATCTAGGGAGTCTGTTCGTTTTATGTATACATTGGTATGATGAATAAGTATGATGCATATATAGGGAGTCTGTTCGTTTTATATATACATTGGTATGATGAATTAGTATGATGCATATCTAGGGAGTCTGTTTGTTTCAGGTATACATTGGTATAATGAATAAGTATGATACATATATGGGGAGTCTGTTTGTTTTAGGTATACATTGGTATAATGAATAAGTCTGATGCATATATAGGGAGTCTGTTTGCTTTAGGTATACATTGGTATAATGAATAAGTCTGATGCATATATAGGGAGTCTGTTCGTTTTATATATACATTGGTATGATGAATAAGTATGATGCATATCTAGGGAGTCTGTTTGTTTTAGGTATACATTGGTATAATGAATAAGTATGATGCATATATAGGGAGTCTGTTCGTTTTATATATACATTGGTATGATGAATAAGTATGATGCATATCTAGGGAGTCTGTTTGTTTTAGGTATACATTGGTATAATGAATAAGTATGATGCATATATAGGGAGTCTGTTTGCTTTAGGTATACAATGGTATAATGAATAAGTCTGTTGCATACATAGGGAGTCTGTTTGTTTTAGGTATACATTGGTATAATGAATAAGTCTGATGCATATATAGGGAGTCTGTTCGTTTTATATATACATTGGTATGATGAATAAGTATGATGCATATCTAGGGAGTCTGTTTGTTTTAGGTATACATTGGTATAATGAATAAGTATGATGCATATATAGGGAGTCTGTTTGCTTTAGGTATACATTGGTATAATGAATAAGTCTGTTGCATACATAGGGAGTCTGTTTGTTTTAGGTATACATTGGTATAATGAATAAGTCTGATGCATATATAGGGAGTCTGTTCGTTTTATATATACATTGGTATGATGAATAAGTATGATGCATATCTAGGGAGTCTGTTTGTTTTAGGTATACATTGGTATAATGAATAAGTATGATGCATATATAGGGAGTCTGTTCGTTTTAGGTATACATTGGTATAATGAATAAGTCTGTTGCATACATAGGGAGTCTGTTTGTTTTAGGTATACATTGGTATAATGAATAAGTATGATGCATATATAGGGAGTCTGTTCGTTTTATATATACATTGGTATGATGAATAAGTATGATGCATATCTAGGGAGTCTGTTTGTTTTAGGTATACATTGGTATAATGAATAAGTATGATGCATATATAGGGAGTCTGTTCGTTTTATATATACATTGGTATGATGAATAAGTATGATGCATATCTAGGGAGTCTGTTTGCTTTAGGTATACATTGGTATAATGAATAAGTCTGATGCATATATAGGGAGTCTGTTCGTTTTATATATACATTGGTATGATGAATAAGTATGATGCATATCTAGGGAGTCTGTTTGTTTTAGGTATACATTGGTATAATGAATAAGTATGATCCATATATAGGGAGTCTGTTCGTTTTATATATACATTGGTATGATGAATAAGTATGATGCATATCTAGGGAGTCTGTTTGTTTTAGGTATACATTGGTATAATGAAAAAGTATGATGCATATAAAGGGAGTCTGTTTTAGGTATACATTGCTATAATGAATAAATATGATGCGTATAAAGGGAGTCTGTCTGTTTTAGGTATACATTGGTATAATGAATAAGTCTGATGCATATATAGGGAGTCTGTTTGCTTTAGGTATACATTGGTATAATGAATAAGTATGATGCATACATAGGGAGTCTGTTTGCTTTAGGTATACATTGGTACAATGAATAAGTATGATGCATATTTAAGGAGTCTGTTTTAGGTATACGTTGGTATAATGAATAAGTATGATGCATACATAGGGAGTCTTTTTGCTTTAGGTATACATTGGTATAATGAATAAGTCTGATGCATACATAGGGAGTCTGTTTGCTTTAGGTATACATTGGTATAATGAATAAGTCTGATGCATACAAAGGGAGTCTGTTTGCTTTAGGTATACATTGGTATAATGAATAAGTCTGATGCATACATAGGGAGTCTGTTTGCTTTAGGTATACATTCGTATAATGAATTAGTATGATGCATACATAGGGAGTCTGTTTGCTTTAGGTATACATTGGTATAATGAATAAGTCTGATGCATACACAGGGAGTCTGTTTGCTTTAGGTATACATTGATATAATGAATAAGTATGATGCATATATAGGGAGTCTGTTTGTTTTAGGTATACATTGGTATAATGAATAAGTATGATGCATATATAGGGAGTCTGTTCGTTTTAGGTATACATTGGTATAATGAATAAGTATGATGCATACATAGGGAGTCAGTTTTAGGTATACATTGGTATAATGAATAAGTCTGATGCATACATAGGGAGTCTGTTTGTTTTAGGTATACATTGGTATAATGAATAAGTCTGATGCATACATAGGGAGTCTGATGCATATATAGGGAGTCTGTTTGCTTTAGGTATACATTGGTATAATGAATAAGTCTGATGCATACATAGGGAGTCTGTTTGTTTTAGGTATACATTGGTATAATGAATAAGTCTGATGCATATATAGGGAGTCTGTTTGTTTTAGGTATACATTGGTATAATGAATAAGTCTGATGCATACATAGGGAGTCTGTTTGTTTTAGGTATACATTGGTATAATGAATAAGTATATATGATGCATACATAGGGAGTCTGTTTGCTTTATGTATACATTGGTATAATGAAAAAAGTATGATGCATATCTAGTGAGTCTGTTTTAGGTATACATTGGTATAATGAATAAGTATATATGATGCATACATAGGGAGTCTGTTTGCTTTAGGTATACATTGGTATAATGAATAAGTCTGATGCATACATAGGGAGTCTGTTTGTTTAAGGTATACATTGGTATAATGAATAAGTCTGTTGCATACATAGGGAGTCTGTTTGTTTTAGGTATACATTGGTATAATGAATAAGTATATATGATGCATACATAGGGAGTCTGTTTGCTTTATATATACATTGGTATAATGAATAAGTCTGATGCATATTTAGGGAGTCTTTGTTTTAGGTATACATTGGTAAAATGAATAAGTCTGATGCATACATAGGGAGCCTGTTTCCTTTAGGTATACATTGGTATAATGAATAAGTCTGATGCATACATAGGGAGTCTGTTTGCTTTAGGTATACATTGGTATAATGAATAAGTCTGATGCATACATAGGGAGTCTGTTTGCTTTAGGTATACATTGGTATAATGAATAAGTCTGTTGCATACATAGGGAGTCTGTTTGCTTTAGGTATACATTGGTATAATGAATAAGTCTGATGCATACATAGGGAGTCTGTTTGCTTTAGGTATACATTGGTATAATGAATAAGTCTGTTGCATACATAGGGAGTCTGTTTGTTTTAGGTATACATTGGTATAATGAATAAGTCTGATGCACACATAGGGAGTCTGTTTGTTTTAGGTATACATTGGTATAATGAATAAGTCTGATGCATATCTAGGGAGTCTGTTTGTTTTAGGTATACATTGGTATAATGAATAAATCTGATGCTTACATAGGGAGTCGGTTTGTTTTAGGTATACATTGGTATAATGAATAAGTAGGATGCATACATAGGGAGTCTGTTTGCTTTAGGTATACATTGGTATAATGAATAAGTCTGATGCACACATAGGGAGTCTGTTTGCTTTAGGTATACATTGGTATAATGAATAAGTCTGATGCACACACAGGGAGTCTGTTTGCTTTAGTTATACATTGGTATAATGAATAAGTCTGATGCATATATAGAGAGTCTGTTTGCTTTAGGTATACATTGGTATAATGAAAAAGTATGATGCAT
>NC_090748.1:86218790-86236290 GCF_036898095.1 Palaemon carinicauda | reverse complement strand
AAGAATAATGATGGAAATATATATATATATATATATATATAGAGAGAGAGAGAGAGAGAGAGAGAGAGAGAGAGAGAGAGAGAGAGAGAGAGAGAGAGAGAGAGAGAGAGAGAGAGAGAGAGAGAGAGAGAGATATAGATATAGCCTGGTCATTTTTCTATTTACCATTTTTACAAGTTATAGTTGTTTTCTCATCCGTCCTTTTATTCTTAAATTAGAATCTGTAAATTTCACAGAATTCAAGTTCCCTCGTTCCATTTGTTTTCCAATCCCTTTTACCTCCTTCAATAACCTATTTCTTCTCCCCCATCTCACTGTTCATTCTTCTTTCCCTGTCCCTGATATTTGAACTGCCTTCCTCGGCAAAGTCCTCTTTTCTTAGAGTCTAGCTTCATTTCTCTTCCTTTTTTATTCTCTTCTATTTTCTTTTTCTTAGATTCTAGCTTTCTTTTCACTATTGAAATTCTTTCTCCCTCTCTCAATCCGTTTACCACCCGAATGCCTTTCTTATTTTCCCCATATTTCATTTAATCTCTTTCTCAATTCTTCTTTCCTTCATAATACCTTCCCTCTTTCGTTCATTTTCTCTGTCACTCCTTTCTCCCTCCATGAATCTATTCGTCTTTTGCTCCCCACTGTATCTTCTCATCCTACCTTTATATCTTTTCCTTTTCCTTTTTCTCTACTTGAACCTGATCTTCCTTGACCTCCGTGTGGCCAAGAAGTCATTGCCGTGGTCTTTGACCCTCCCCCCACCCACCATCCACTCCCTATTTCCACCTCCCCCTCAATTATTCTTTGTGTTCGTATTTGAAAATAACTCCAGTGCTGAAATCATGATGTCTTTTATATAATTTATTCTTTTACTTAGTTTTTGTTTATATAAAGTTTTATTATTTTTAATTGGGATTCATTTTACAATATTTTTGGTCGAGATTGTTTTTATTATAAAGGTCTCTTGACATATTTAGCACGATACTTGAATTAAAACATCTCGGAACTTACCTCAACTGAGAAATTTAATGATATATGCTTATAAAATCTCGGTTTATTCGAGTTATTTAATACGAGACAGCGTCATAATTTAGGTTTAGGGTGTAGGGGATCTATTCCCAGGCCTTGTTTGTCAAGTAAAGCCAGATGGCCTCAGTTAGGTTAGGTTAACTTAGGTACACAATTCTATGTTTCCTTATTTCCTTTCCTCCCTCGGCTATTTTCCCTGTAGGATCCTTTAGGCTTATAGCATCCGGCATTTCCAACTAGGGTATAGCTTAGCTAGCAATACTGATAATATCCTTTTCATTTCACTAGTTTTACAATGCCATATTTCCGATGGAAAGGAATGTCAGGATCGTTCAAAGCACACAAAACCGAAGGTGAAATTAGAATTACATCTCTTGAAATACAGACCCGAGTGCTAAAAAAATTTACTAAATTTTTTTTAACATGATTAGTGTACCTTCATAGAAATTTAAATGTTCATCCTGAAAAAATAGATTTCTTTACTTATTATATATCTATCTATCTATCGATCTATCTATATATATATATATATATATATATATATATATATATATATATATATATATATATATATATATATATATATCTCGTATATCAAATTTACACATGATGTGTTTTTTCAAATAAGTCAAAAATACCAGAATTCAATTCAATTTACCTTTAGAATAACACACACAATACGGAAATTATAGAGGCAAAGTCTTCTCACCCTAATCAGGATCTTGATCTGGGTGGTTATAGTCAGGGCCATCAAACTTGAAGACTCCAAACGTCGTAATGTCAAATCCATTTCTGATCAGGAAGGTATATCTTATATAATTTTTTTCAGGCATAAGTTCTTTCTATAATATATTGAATTTCATATTAATGAACTTTTGCTCTCTCTCTCTCTCTCTCTCTCTCTCTCTCTCTCTCTCTCTCCTCTCTCTCTCTCTCTCTCTCTCTCTCTCTCTCTCTATTTATATATATATATATATATATTTTTTTTTTTCTAATGGAAGATGTTAATAGAAAAATAAAGATAGTGTAGATGAAGTGATTATTTTGAAGATTGAGTGTATATATATATATATATATATATATATATATATATATATATATATATATATATATATATATATATATTATATGTGTGTGTGTGGTAAACGAGAGGAAGAACTTGGTTTTGTGAAAGTGGAAATGGTATGGACTACATTCAGAATTTGTAGGGAAATTTCTGTGGAGGATGCATAGGCCAGTTTTTAATCTGAAAAAGAGCATAAGTTTACTGGATTACAATGACATGTTTTGATACTGTGGTAAAACTTTGATACAATGGCTGACCATGTTTTATAAGATATATATGGACAAGGGCAAGGTTTTGAAGTAACAAGTGTTATTTGTAACTGTTCCTTTGTGTCAAGGTTAAGTGGTAGAGAATAAGTACAGTTATTGTACTTATAGTTTTTACAATAATGTTGAAAGTGTATGGTTGTTGGATTTTGGTTGTGAATGTATTACAGAACATTGTAGGTTTAGACAAGTTAGAGAGTGTGTGGATCAGGTATCTGTTTTGAAGGATATACGAAAAATAGATTTTGGTATAATCAATAGGGAGGTAATATGAAGGTAGTTGATGAGGGATGGTAATGACAACAGGTTGTAGCTGTGGATTTAAAAAAAAAAATGTTTGATAGAATTGTAAAGTGTACTGATATATTGATAGAGAATGCGATTGGTTTTGTGAGAAAGTGAGTCTTTACCTATAGTTTTTGTCACCATGACTCATTGAGTATGTTTATTATTGAAGTGAAAACAAAACAAAAAGAAATATGAGATTAGATTAAGGTGCAAAGGTCTTGGATAGGCGAACGGGGTCTTGCATTAATTCCTGATTGATCGACTTTGCAGTTTTTTTTTTTTTGTACTGATTGGAATATTAAATAGAAACTGCAGAAGCTAGTGGAAGTATTTCCAGGAAGAAAAATTCAAGTGTAAATGTGAGCCAGAGTAAGGATATGAGAAAATGGAATACACTGTGGTAGAGCAATGAATGTTAGAATTGACGGTGCAAGAAGGGAAGTAGTTTGTTGATATTAGTATTTCGAAGTAAATTTAATTGATGATGAGAGGGTATTAGAATGGGTTGAGTCAAGGAATAGATCAAGGAAGGTAGCAGGGCATGGGCAAATAATTTGGATGAGTTTTGGGGTATCTAGGAATGCCATGATTGGAATGTATAAAAGGATAGCGGAACAATCACTCCTTTCTGGAATTGAAGTACGGATGCTGAATGCGAAGTGAATAAAAGATATTATATCTGTTGAGAAAAATGGTTTGTCTGTTGAAAATGTACCATATCTGAAAGGAAGAATTATAGAGTTTTGAGAGGATTTGCTCATAAGGAGAGAAAAGAGAGTGGTGAAGGAAGTACTTAGTTAGAAATTGTCTGGAGATGGGAGAAGAATGATAAAATACTTTGTAGAAAGGAGGTGCATAATATCAATAAGCCCTGCGTACAAGCCTTAGGTGAGTGACGAGGTGGGGGTAAGAGGCTCGTACACCTCTGCCAAGCCTCTTGCAAGGCGGCAAATGCCTTGGAAGTTTCTATTCAGGGGTTTATCCACGATCCAGCAACCAAAGCTGGGATTTAGTAATGACAGTTGTGTTGTGTTTTTATCTTAGGTTCATCTCTTTTCTGTATAAATATAATATTTATATATGTTTATGAAACTCTCTCTCTCTCTCTCTCTCTCTCTCTCTCTCTCTCTCTCTCTCTCTCTCTCTCTCTCTAATATATATATATATATATATATATATATATATATATATATATATATATATATATATATATGTATACATACACTAAAATAAAAAAAATTCCGTGTATATATGATAAATTGAATAAACATACAATATGTGAAAAATGAGATTTATTTTGAGCTTTAGAAGGGACCATCTCCTTCCCTTCCTTTTTTGAAGAGGAAGGGAGATAGTCCCTTCGAAAGCTCAAAATGAATCTAATTTTTCATAAATTGTGGGTTTATTATATATATATATATATATATATATATATGTATATATATGTATATATATGTGTATATATATATATATATATATATATATATATATATATATATATACATAAAGGGTGTCCCAAAATAATGTATACACTCTTTGGATTGTTACAACTTGTTCAATTTATTGATATTAACGTGGAAAACAGATTCGCAGAAGAGAAACAATGCACAGTGAAAAAAAGTAAGGATACATGGGGCAATTTGTGAATGTTAAAGAAAAAAGAATGTTTTCCACGTTAACAATAATAGATAGAACAAGTTGTAACAATCCAAAGAGTGTATACATTATTTTGGGGCACCCTGTATATACATATACATATATTACACACACGCTCTCTTTGTTTTTATTATAATGAAATACTGATAAGGAACTTGAATTTCTTGTCTTCAATGTTTGTCACATTACAGTTACATGACCATGCTTTTTAATAACTGGTTCTAAATCTTATACCCCAAGTTACTGTAAACTGATTGATTATAGTCTTCTTTTTCTTATTCTCCTTTTCCTTCTCCTTCCTCATATTATTATTATTGTTGTTGTTAGAGTGGTCGGACTGTGGTTGTTGTATTTGTGTTAATACTTTCATGTAAAAGTTTAAGGAGCAAAGTTTTAAGTTACCTTTAATACCCCATTCATTTTTATGGCCCTGCTTATTCCCTATTCCTATTAAGGATCGTGATTAAATATTATGGTGTAACCTTTAAAATCCCCTTTTTATTTGTCCATAAATCAGAAGGTACTTCAAAACTTTAGGAGCGAGTTCTCGCCAAAGGCTATAAAACCTCTTATCATCTGACTTTTCCAGACTAACGCCTGTAAATTGGCGGATAAAGGTGAAGGGGTTTTTCTCCAGTAGTCTATGCCCCCGTAAAATTGATAATTGCTTGAAAGACGTGATTTGCATATTTTTCTTGGGATATGTTATTTTTCTCTCTTTCCAATACACAAGTTAGTTAAAGTTTTTAAAACTTGGAAAGTTTTCCTTTTCTAGATTCCATTAGTTGTGTTCATGGCTTTTTGAGGAAAGAGTTTATGTATATCCTGTGATATACAATTTTTTTGTGGAGCTGGAGACCTGTGTGATTTTGCTATGTCAGTTATATAATAAAGGTGGTTGTTATAATTTGTATCAGAGGAATTGGGTTTATATATATATATATATATACATATATATATATATATATATATATATATATATATATATATATATATATATATATATAGATCAGGTCTACATGGATGAGGACTATGAAGCGTGAAGTATGAGATTATGAATGGAAAGGTATTGATTTAAGAGCTCAAGATAGTGGAGACTGGCAAAATCTTACCAAGGTCCTTTGCGTCAATAAGCGTAGGAGATGATGATGATGATGATGATATATATGTATATATATATATATATATATATATATATATATATATATATATATATATATATATACATATACTGTATATATATATATATGTGTGTGTGTGCGTGTGTGTGTGTGCGTATTAACTGCTAACGCACTAGTAGCGTTAATCATTTAAGACAACATTTTTCTAGTTATCGATATCTTTTCTTGTCTTTGTGGGTAGAGTTTTGGCGGAAATACAGATTTTAATCCTTTATGCTCCATTTATTCAACTTTAGTTGACAACTGTTTCAGCCAATAACTAATGGCTTTCGCCAGGGCATTCCTTCAAGGAAATTATTATTATTATTATTATTATTATTATTATTATTATTATTATTATTTGCTAAGCTATAACCCTAATTGGAAAAGCAGGATGCTATAAGCCCAGGGGCCCCAACAGGGAAAATAGCCCAGTGAGGAAAGGAAACAAGGAAAAATAAAATATTTTAAGAACAGTAACATTAAAATAAATATTTCATACATAAGCTTTAAATAATTTAACAAAACAAGAGGAAGAGATATTAGATAGAATAGTGTGCCCGAGTGTACCCTCAAGCAAGAGGCTATGGCACTATCCTTATATAATGAAGCTCGTTTATAGAAAAAATGATTAAAAGAAATCGAAAAGCATCTAAAACAAGAACTATGAAAATTGGAAAATATTTTGCACAGAAATTCTTGAAAATACTACTGAAGACATGTGGATCTTGAGTGAAGATTCAAAATTCCAGTGGTTCCAGTTATAGAATGTGACGTTCTATTTGTTGGTACGTAGTAGGACGTTATACAGAGTTGTGTGTATAGACCGTAGGTGTCCTCAAACTAAACCAAAGGGCAATATTAGTTCTTAATTATCTGATGTTTGAACCGCTTAAATTCGACCTGGTAAATGGTAAACTCACGGTGGTGATTGTAGGCAAATGACCGTATCACGGTCGTGTGCTAGTTATGTAACTGTAAAAAATTATGTATATGTATATATATATATATATATATAAATATATATATTTATATATTATGTATATTATATAATATATATATTATATATATCGTATAGATAATATATCTATATAAAATATATATATGTATATATATATATATTATATAAATAATATATCTATATATGATATATATATATATATATATATATATATATAAATGTATATATATATATATATATATATAATATATATATATAAATATATATATATGTATATATATATATACACAGTAGTGTTATTAAAAATATTTTTTTAATATAATAATCGCCGTCTAAGAACATTATATAAACTATCCCTAGATCTTCTTTCCCACCATTATCACGGGGTCGGTTAACTGATGCGCCCTACTATAATCAGGCATAGTCTAGGTTTTGGCTTTGGCGTTAAATTGAAACGCTTCTGTTCATTTGGCTATTTCTGAAATTGTTGATACATCCTGTAGAAAAGCATCGATGATTTCATAGGCATTCTGTGGAAGCATTCTGTTATCATTAGTATTACTAGCTAAGGGCTCCAACAGGAAAAAATAACCCAGGGAGGAGAGGAAATAAGCCTGTTACTGTTTTAGTTTTAGTTAGTAGTGTTTTGGATATTTACAACCACGCTAGTGGCTGTCTTAGCAGTCTATATTCATCAAGCATGGACAATAACTGTTTAAACCTTATCTGGGAGGAGTTCTCACTATGTCTACATAGAAACTAATCTCCTATTTTCCAGTCTGTTTCAAATATCGTATAATCTTTGCCTCATTGTAACAGTTACAGATAAAATATCCTCACGTTCCTTTCTCTCTATCTCTCTCTCTCTCTCTCTCTCTCTCTCTCTCTCTCTCTCTCTCTCTCTCTCTCTCTCTCTCTCTCTCTCATTTAATTCACCCCGTAAAAAGAACTGCCTTCGTTTTCTCCATCTCACTTTGATATTGTTGAAATGTCCATAATAATTCAGTAAATCTTTTCCGAGTGTAGGATTTCACAAGGAACGTGTTCTACTTTAAAGGAGACAGATTGATTTAATACATTTCCAGCCATTCGACCGCTGGATACCATTATACGGAATTCCAGAAGAAGAAGAATTGGGGCTGGGTTCGAAAATATTATTGTTGTTATTTTTGTTATTGAAATAACTTTAATTCTGTTAATAATAGCTTTTTGGAGATTTTAATGTTTAGGAATTGAGTAGCTTTTTTTTAGTGAAGCAGCTAGTATATTTCAAAGTATTGAGTAAATATATGCATACGGTATGTATATATACAGTATGTATATATATATATGTATATATATATATATATATATATATATATATATATATATATATATATATATATATATATATATATATATATATATATGTATATATATATATATATATATATATATATATACACATATATACATATATATATATATATATATATATATATATATATATATATATATATATATATATATATATATATATAACCAAAACAACAAATGCAGCCGGTTTAAGTTTACTGCACAAAGGGCTCAAACATGTTCTTATTCATGCCTAGGGTTTGGATGGTGGGGAACATTTGTCTGACCTCTCACAGTAAACCAACCTAATATCTGGTCCTGACTAGTACAGCTTTGCTGATCTTGGTGACATACAAACCCTTCCACCTCGTTAAGGTTATCCCCACTCAGAGAGGATATATATATATATATATATATATATATATATATATATATATATATATATATATATAATTATATTTATATATAAATGAATATATATACTTATATATACATACATACATATATATATATATATATATATATATATATATATATATATATATATATTATATAAATGTATATATATGTATATGTATATATATATATGTGTGTGTGCGAGTATATGGATGCGTATATGATATATGAAAAATACCATATACAACTATATTCTATGAGACACCCATAGGCAAACAGGAAGACAAATAATTGTGTCAATGTGTACCTATGCGCGTGCGTATATCCAATCTATGCCAGCAAATAAAAAGAGCAAGTGTTAATAATTCATGACAGATTTCCCTTTGATATTCATGGAGGGTATCTAGCCTTCCCGTTTTCTCACGCCCAACACGATACCTTATATGCATGGATAATAAGGTCTAGCCGAGAGATGAATAATGAAAAATGAATAACGGAGAGTGCTTATCCTAAGGTGCATTAACGTCAAAGGCATCTTCCTGTTGTTAATTTCTCGGCCTTGTGAGCTGGATGGTACAGCTTATAAATTTCAACTTTGCTCGAAAGAGTAAATTATTTTGCCTTTGATTTGATGTAAAGTATACGGGCATGCATGTGTGTGAACGCGTATGTATATTATCTTTTCTGAGTAGGAATTTCGTAACGTAGTGAAAGTGTTTGCTTAAAGCCATGATCAGCAAAGCTGTACCAGTCCGGGCTACCCTTACTAAGTTGTTTTGCTGTGAGTTATCAGACTAGTCTCCCATCATCACCAATCCGCAGTCGCAAGTTTGGTGATGAAAATCAACAAACCCTAGACTTAACTAAGGACTAGTCTGAGGCCTTTGTCTTACAGTGGCTGGAGATTTCTACGTATAGGAGAAATGAAGAGAACAAGATTGTCTTGGGCTTCTAACGCAAATCAGTCGGTAAGATTGCCAAGGGCTCAGAATTTTTAAACCAGGCTCTGAGCGAATCGTAATTGAGGGCTCACATCTATCTATCTCTCTAGGTGCCGTGTCCTCGACCGTGGCTGTCAATTGCCTCCACCTGGTCCTGTCTCTACTGTTGTATAAATTGTCCAGCTGTTACATTCTCATTTACATCCGCCTGTAAGCTGTCCAAAAATTTTTCTTTTCCTGACCTCTTGCTTTTCTTCCCTCCATCTCTCCCGTAAGGCACAAAAGTTGAATCTTTTCTCTTCTCATTACATGTCTCAGAAATTTCATCCGCTCTATCACTTTGAGACGTGATCTCTCCTGATTCACTCTTATCAATACCTCTTCTTTTGTTACTTTCTCAGTTCATGGGATCTTCAATATTCTTCTGTAAAACCAAAATTCAGCTGCTTATATTGTATTATTCAAGTTCTTGTTTAATGTCCACAAGTAAGTGTGGACCATACATAGGTTTTCAGTCTGAATCCCTATCCTGTTGTTTGTAATAGGGTTTTCAGATTGTGAAGGCATTTTTTGCTTAGTTTTATTTTTTATATTCTTTATTAAATTTTACACGATATGTTATCATACTACCTAGATATACAAAGGCATTTGTTTGTTTTATTGTTGCTCCGTCCATTATGATGTTGCAATTTGTTGGTTTTAAGTTTTGTGAGGGTACTATCACTACTGTTTTCTTTATGTTGATATTTAGTCCCTTGTTTTCTCTCGCGCCTTTTACCGTGTCAAGAAATATTTGCAGTTTCTCTTCTGAATCAGCTATTATCACAGTGTCATCTGCAAATCTAATATTATTTATATTTTCTCTTCCAACTTTATTCCTTCCATTCCGGATATACTTATCATTATAATTTCTCCATATATAGAAAAGAGGTCTGGTGACATTACGCATCCTTGTCGCACTCCTTGTTTTACTTCTATACATGGTTTAATTATTCTGGTAACTGTTTGGATGAAACCTGGCTCATTGAAGAGTGATTGAAGAGTTGCCTTTTTGGAGTTGGGAGAGTGTATGCTTTATCTAAAAATGAGCACAGTTTGACGATAAAAGAAATCCGCTCTGATACAACCCAAGAACATAATGGTGTTCTACCCTTAAATCTGCACTCTATGGTGTACACTTAACAGTCCCCCCCCCCCCCGCCCCCTTTTTATTTTCTAAACCAGATGGCTCTTTCACTCACTAACCAAAGTAAAAGACAATCATTCTTGATTGATATATGAGAGAAAAGGGAGTCCCTGAGAAATACGTAAGAATCACTAAAGATATGTATGAAGGGCAGAAGCAAATGTTAAGAGCAGTATAGGCCTAACAGAAAGTTTCCCAGTAAATGTGGGACTACATCAGCAGTCTGCATTGAGCCCTTACCTATTTGATCTGGTCATGGATGTAGTAACACAAGGTATTAGAGATCAGTCTCCTTGGTGTATGCTTTTTGCTGATGATGTTATACTCTGTAGCACTAGGCGAGAGGTAGTAGAAGAGAAACTGGAGGGGTGGAGAAGAGAAATGGAAAATAGGGGATTGATGATCAGCGGGAAAAAGACAGAATATTTGAGATTGAAAAATGGCGAGAAAAGGGGAGTTAGTTTACAAGGAGAGAGATTGAAAAGAGTTGAAATTTCAGGTATTTAGGATCAACAGTTGCAGAGGATGGTGATCTGGGGGCAGAAATAAACCACAGAATACAAGCAAGATGGATGAATTGGAAAAAAGTGCTTGGAGTACTATGCGACGGGAAAATAGGGGTTAAGTTGAAAGGTAAAGTACACAGGACAGTTGTGAGACCGGCAATAATGTATGGAGCGGAGACGTGGGCAATAAAGAAGACAGATGAGAAAAAGATGGATGTGGCAGAGATGAGAATGTTGAGATGGATGTGTAGGGTGACAAGAAGAGATAATATACGGAATGAGGTAATTAGGAGTTAGAAAACTATCAGATAAGATCCAAGAAAGTAGACTGAGGTGGTATGGTCATGTCCTGAGAAGAGATGAACAGTATATTGGGAGGGGAGTGATGGAAATGGAGGTACAGGGAACGAGTAGGAGAGGGAGACCAAAGCGAAGGTGGGTGGACTGTATCAAGGATGATCTTCGATGAAAGGGATTAACCGGTGATGAGGTGTGGGACAGAGGTAGATGGAGAAAGCTGACCAAAAACATCGACCCCACATAGAAGTGAGAAAGATGTAGATGAAGAAGAAGAAGATAGTAAGCAGAGCAATAACTAAAAATGCCTTCTCCTACTTCTCCTAAAGAAGCTAAACAGACTAGTGAACATTTTGCTCATGTGACCTTTTAGCTTCTAAGTTATTTTGTTAATTTTTTTGTACTCGTTTTAGAATTAATGGGTAATATTACTTCTTTAGGTAATAGTGGTCATGAAAGTTTTATCCTTGTCAGTTTCTACTCTATTTGTATGACTCCTATTATCTAAAGTTTTTCACTGTCTGTTAGCAGAATGCCTGAATTCCCATGTAGTGTTCGGTCCCTAGTTTGTAGTTTGACTTTTACAAGGCTCTTAACGCTTCCTACAATCCGCAGATTGTGGTAATTGAATTTATATGATTGGTTTTGAGTTTATTGTTGCTTTTGACTGGAGATAGACAGGAACAGCAGTGTTGTTATCTGTCTGTGATTCACATGTTGGCATTTCCTCCCACACTTTACGGGCTGCAGAATTGCAAAAGTCCTTGCTTGACCTGAAAGGCCAAGCAATCTACAACATCTCTCAATTTAGTACGACAATCCATCACACTCTTTGAAAGGTCAAGGGATTAACATAAGTTGGCAAAGAGTGCATAATGAAGGTTAATTGCCAAGTAGTATAATTAACACGAGTGAAAACTGTCAGATTGGAACATATTAAGACTTAAATCTGAACTAGAAGAGGGAAAGCTTTATACCTAGAGTGGACTCTACAAAGGCGAAGACGAGATCTGTGAAGGTTGGTGTATATAGATTAGTAGGTTTATAGTTATTGATGTCGGCCGCCAGATTTTGTTTAGAATGGTAGTGGAGGATTGCCACCTGACGGGATGACTGTGAAGTCAGATCTAACTGTTTGTTCTCCCTTCTTGGTCAATAATCCATCACCTCTTTGATAGGTGCTGTAGTTTTGTTGCCTGAGGAAGAAAATAAAAAGTTGGCTTTAACATTTCCCGTTACAATCCTGTTTATAGGTACAAGAAATAAAGCGGATTGTCCAGATTACTTCAGGGTCAAAGAATTATCTGAAGTTGTTGAAACATATCTACGAACTTCACATCATAGAAATAAGTGGCTGGATAAAATGACCAAAACTAGATTTGCGTTTGATGAATCATGAACCTCTATTATTCTTCAATGCGAAATGAAAAATGAATGGAAATAGTTGGTATACGGTTTATTTATAGCACTAGAAATGTTTGAGTTTGGAAATTAAGCTGGAAATGTGTGTAACGGAAACCTTGAACATGTTATCAAACTATATCTGATATGAATGAGAGAGAGAGAGAGAGAGAGAGAGAGAGAGAGAGAGAGAGAGAGAGAGAGAGAGAGAGATTATTTGATTTGATCTGACATCATAACAGGATATCTAGCTATCTATCCATCTATCTAATATATATATATATATATATATATATATATATATATATATATATATATATATATATATATATATATATATATATATATATATATGAGAGAGAGAGAGAGAGAGAGAGAGAGAGAGAGAGAGAGAGAGAGAGAGAGAGAGAGAGATCAAAACGAAATGAGAAACAAGAGAGAACTTTTGCTCGAAAGAGTCCTAAACATTGCAGCAGTATAATCGTCGTGGTGTTTGGGTTTAAAATACTGGATGTCTATTCAGGGGAAACTTTTCCTATTCGGACTCGTGTTATGATCCTTCATTGCCTGTTATGTTTCTGTGGATGAATCTGGAATTGGCAGTGCTGATGCCTGCTTCTTTTGGGGACTTTTCAAGACTTTGACTCTCATCGTGGAGTTTTTATTGTCATATAGATTGGTCAAATATTAATTTTATTCTCGAATAAAATCCATGAGGTTGAAAACAATCATTCCTCCGCATGTTTTGCTCGTGTGTAGAATGTGGAAAATAGAGAAATTTCAATTAAAAAGTGAGTAACGAGCAAACATGGATATAAAAAGGTAGATATGTAAAATTGTGAATATAAAGATGCCAAAAAAAAGATGGTTCTTTAAAATATATTTACATGGAAGCTTAATCTTATGTAAACTATGAAACGAGACAAACGTCAACCTGCTCAAAAGAAAAACATTTTTGCCAAGACTAAACTCGTTTAGTTTCATTCACTGAATGGAAAGGCTGTACCACAATTCAGTCACACCCGGAATGAAACTTCTATAAAACTCTGTAGTATTGAGACTTATGGAAGAAAATATATGAATATAAATGACTGGATATTTTTTATTACGTAGTTCTGACATAGTATGGGAAGATCTGAATACAAAGGATAATCAGTATTATAATATATATATATATATATATATATATATATATATATATATATATATATATATATATATATATATATCTGTAAAAAGGAGCTAATATTGATATCCATATATTGATATCCAGATCAGATATTAGTAACTGTACAAACATTATTGATATAATTATCATGGCTTTGCAACCATTATGGAACGCAAATGAAAGAAAAAGTGATAATGGTTGAAAATGATCGTTTTGTAGGATATATTGTGAAAGGAATTGAATGACTTAAGAAATATGGAAATATATAAAACTGACATAAACTAGCATATTAAAGGCCGTATTAGATTATTTCAAGAGGGTATGGTAATTTAGGTCGTTCGAAAAAATAAAGGATTCACGAGTGTTAGAAAGGAGGAGAAGAGGAAGTCCTAAAATTTGTTGGATGGTTGACGTAAGTAGAAAGAAAAGCCCTTCTTTCCGGGAAGCGTTTCAGTGCTTTTTGGGAGAGGCAAGTGGCGCAGTGTGACTGTTGAGGGTTCTACGTATTGTTGACAAGCCTTTTAAGTGTTTAGAATTATTTTTACTCTATTTGTGGCTTTTGTACTATTCATGATGTGAAGCATGAACGTAGTAGAGACCTCTATTTTGGTGTTTTTGTGTTGCTATGTAGGCAAGTTAAAAAAAAATACATTAAGTAATTGTATAGCCTATAGGGTGATTACATTTATGAGGGTGATAGAAATTTAGGTTTGGAAAACACTAATAAATTATAATAAAGATGATTGTAATATTAATGATAATAAGACCGGTATTGATGGTAATTACAATGTATGTTGATAACTGGCTGTAATTTTTAGTAAGTAAAGGCTGATAGTTTGGAAAGCAAATGGATGTACAGCTAGAATCAAAAGAACGCAGACACCCGGGGGAAATCTCTCGTCAGACGTCTCTAGTGTTCCCATGACAAAACAGAAAAGGTGTTGCTCTTCTTACTACTACTATGAAATGGGCGGAGCCCTCTCCAACCTTAACAAATCAAAGACAGCAAAGGGGTGTTTTTGCTAGTGAAAGCATTAAAATTTTACAAATGGAGTTGCCATATTTCATTCTGTTTTATCATTTGACGTTTCGAATATCCACTGCAAATACTGAATACACACATACACACACCTATATATATATATATATATATATATATATATATGTGTGTGTGTGTGTGTGTGTGTGTGTGTGTACATATATAGGCATATATATATATTATATATATATATATATATATGTGTGTGTGTCTGTGTGTGTGTGTACATATATAGGCATATATATATATATATATATATATATATATATATATATATATATATATATATATATATATATATATTTATATATCAAGAATCCGCAAAATCATGTAGAAATTATTGGAGTATTGCAGCTAAATAATTCCTTCCGTTAACAGTTACATTAAATTATTTCGACATTAGTCTTGTTCAAGTCACCGATGAAAGAAAAAGTACTTTCAGATATGGGTCGATGTAAAATAATAAAAAAAACACCATACATGAGTTATGCCGGCCTAAATGACATTCAGAGAGAGAGAGAGAGAGAGAGAGAGAGAGAGAGAGAGAGAGAGAGAGAGAGAGAGAGAGAGAGAGAGAGAGAGGTTCGGCCTGACTACATCGTTTTTAATATATTTGTTGTACGTTGGTCAAAATTCGGCTGTAACTTTTTGGGTTAGGTTAGTGACAAACAAATAGACAGAGGTGAAAACATGTCCTCCTTGGCGGAAGTAATAATATAATAATAATAATTGGACGAAAACGTAAATTTTGAGAGTTCTGGAATTGCAAGATATTTCTTTGGATTTATGAAATGTAATTAGTTCGTCTTACCTTCTAAATTCCTGGAATTTATCCATTTATTCAAACCTACCGAAATCTTGCAACACTTCCAGAAACAACATTATTACTTCCTATTACTTCCATTCTTGCCTGTTTGTCTTTCAACAATTCCAACTCTTAGTGAGATAAAGATTCACTTCACGAACATCATTGCTTTAGAGAATGGAACTTCTAATGCTTCTCAAGATGATATTTATATTGAAATTGAGTTTTATGTAAGTGGGGGATATAAACTCGACGCTATATATATATATATATATATATATATATATATATATATATATATATATATATATATATATATATATATATATATCTATATATATATATATATATAACACGATGTTGTGTTGATATTTATCCATATGTATATATATATACATATATATATATATATATATATATATATATATATATATATATATATATATATATATATATATATATGTGTGTGTGTGTATATACACATATATTATACACAAACACACACACACACGCACACACATATATATATATATATATATATATATATATATATATATATATATATATGATAAATTTTGCCAGCGGGAAGGGGGGAGCCCCACCCTGCCAGCGGGAAGGGGGAAGCCCTGCCCTGCCAGTGGGAAGGGGGGAGCCCCGCCTGCCAGCGGGAAGGGGGGAGCCCCGCCCTACCAGCGGGAAGGGGGGAGCCCCGCCCTGCCAGCGGGAAGGGGGGAGCCCCGCCCTGCCAGCGGGAAGGGGGAGCCCCGCCCTGCTAGCGGGAGGGGGGGAGCCCCGCCCTGCCAGCGGGAAGGGGGGAGCCCCGCCCTGCCAGCGGGAGGGGGAGCCACGCCCTGCCAGCGGAAAGGGGGAGCCCCGCCCTTCCAGCGGGAAGGGGGGAGCCCCGCCCTGCCAGCGGGAAGGGGGGAGCCCCGCCCTGCCAGCGGGAAGGGGGGAGCCCCGCCCTGCCAGCGGGAAGGGGGGAGCCCCCGCCCTGCCAGCGGGAAGGGGGGAGCCCCGCCCTGCCAGCGGGAAGGGGGGAGCCCCGCCCTACCAGCGGGAAGGGGGGAGCCCCGCCCTGCCAGCGGGAAGGGGGGAGCCCCCACCCTGCCAGCGGGAAGGGGGGAGGAGCCCCTCCGGGCTAGCAGGGACGGGGGAGCCCCGCCCAGCCAACAATAGAGAGCTCCTGTATCTAGCTTATTTTTAAAAAAACACAAATGGTGGAATCAGGAAGGCAGTCATGAAAAGCAAAACGAAAATCTTGAAGACTTCTTCTTTCTCTCCATGGGGAAGAAGAAGTCTTCAAGATTCATGTTTTGACGACTTCTTCTTCCTCTTGGAGAGAAAGAAGAAGTCTTCAAGATTCTTGTTTTGAAGACTTCTTTCTTCTAAGAAGAAAGGGATCAATGACAAGTGGAATCTGGAAGGCAGTCATGAAAAGCAAAACAAGAATCTTGAAGACTTTTCTTTCTCTCCATGAGGAAGAAGAAGTCTTCAAGATTCTTGTTTTGAAGACTTCTTCTTCCTCATGGAGAGAAAGAAGAAGTCTTCAAGATTTCTGTTTTGAAGACTTCTTTCTTCTATGAAGAAAGGGATCAACGGCAAGTGGAATCAGGAAGGCAGTCATGAAAAGCAAAACAAGAATCTTGAAGACTTTTCTTTCTCTCCATGAGGAAGAAGAAGTCTTCATGATTCTTGTTTTGAAGATTTCTTCTTCTTCATGGATAGAAAGAAGAAGTCTTCAAGATTTCTGTTTTGAAGACTTCTTTCTTCTATGAAGAAAGGGATCAACGGCAAGTGGAATCAGGAAGGCAGTCATGAAAAGCAAAACAAGAATCTTGAAGACTTTTCTTTCTCTCCATGAGGAAGAAGAAGTCTTCATTATTCTTCTTTTGAAGATTTCTTCTTCCTCATGGATATAAAGAAGAAGTCTTCAAGATTCCGGTTTTGAAGACTTTTTTCTTCTAAGAAGAAAGAGATCAACGGCAAGTGTATTCAGGAAGGCAGTC
>NC_090748.1:86212816-86215790 GCF_036898095.1 Palaemon carinicauda | reverse complement strand
TTCCAGACTCAATACTCTACAAAAGAAATTATTAATTTTCGCATAATAGCTTCAGTTATTATTATTATTATTATTATTTATTATTATTATTATTATTATTAATCTTCATCCAAGGTGCAATCCTAGTTGGAAAAGTAAACTGCTACAAGCCCGAAAGTCCCAATAAGGACAGTGACTCAGAGCAGAAAAGAAATGAGGAATTAAAGAGTAATTCTGAAACAGAAATAAAAAAAAAAAAGGAATAAAATTAAATAACATGTAAACTCTAAAACTAAACATATGTCAACCTGCTCAAAAGAAAAAACATTTGTGCTAAGACTAAACTCCTTTAGTTTCATGCACTGAATGGAAAGGGGTGTACCACAATTCGGTCACACCCGCTATAATACTTTGTAGTATTGAGTCGTATGGAAGAATATTTAAGAAAATTATAGTTATTATTATTATTACTTGCTAAGCTACAACCCTAGTAGGAAAAGCAGGATATGCCATAAGCCCAAGGGCTCCAGCAGGGAAAAGTAACCCGGTGAGGAAAGGAAACAAGGAAAAATAGAATATTTTAAGAACAGTAACAACATTGGAATATATATATTTCCTATATAAAGTATAAAAACTTTAACAAAACAAGCGGAAGAGAAATAAGATAGAATATTATGCCCGAGTGTATCCTCAAAAGCAAGAGAACTCTAATCCAAGATAGTGAAGACCATGGTACAGAGGTTATGGCACTACCCAAGGCTAGAGAACAATAGTCTGAGTTTAGAGTGTCCTTTTCCTAGACGAGCTGCTTGCCATAGCTAAAGAGTCTTTACCCTTACCAAGAGGAAAGTAGCCGTTGAACAATTACAGTGCAGTAGTTAACCCCTTGAGAAAAGAATTAATTGACTGCATATCTTTTATTTTCGTTGTGTTTGGTATAGTCTGGGAAGATCTGAATACAAAGGATAATTCAGAATTATATATACAAAAAATATGCACTATAAAAAAATAGCTATTGAACGACAGTGCCATATATTAGTAACTACAAACAATATTGATATGTTATCATGACTTTGCAACCATTATTGAACACAAATGAAGAAAAAGTGATAATGGTTAAAAATTGTTGTTTTGTAGGATATATTGTGTGAAATGAAATGAATGACTTAAGAAATATGGAGATCGTGTAAAACTGCCATAAAATAGCATATTCGAAAAAATGTAGGATTCGTGAGTGTTAGAATGGAGGAGAAGAGCAAGTCCTAAAAAGAGTAAGTAGAGAGAAAAGCTCTTCTTTCCGGAAAGCGTGGTTGTCAGTGCTGTTAGGGAGAGGCGAGTGGCGCAGTGTGACTCTTGGTGGTTCTACGTGTTGTTGACGAGCCTTCTGTGAAGTGTTTAGAATTATTTTTACTCAATTGGTAGTTTTTGTACCATTCATGATGTGAAGCATGAAACGTAGTACAGACCTTTATTTGGTGTTTTTGGTTTGCTATGTAGGAAAGTTTTTAATAAAATACATTAAGTAATTTTATAGCCTATTGGGTGATTAGATTTATGAGGGGATAGAAATTTAGGTTTGGAAAAAGACTAGTAAATTATAATAAAAATGATTGTAATATTAATTATAATAAGATCGGTATTGATGGTAATTACAATGTATGTTGATAACTGGCTGTGATTTTTAGTAAGTAAAGGCTGATAGTTAGAGACCAAATGGATGCACATAGCTCAGAACTTTTTGTCTTATGATAACTGCAGTCGTTATTGTAGTTCGTGTTATTATTACTATTATTACGTTATGGAAAAGACTACGTGCGTGTTTTCACAGAATACGAAATGCAATGGAATGCAGTTAGGGACTTCATATCTTGAAAGTTCTTTTGATATCTAAATAATTTCCGAGTCGTCTTATGGAGGTACAAATTGGGTTCATGGAACTGCACGCTGGGATTCTTTAACAAGAACTTCCACATTCCACGAATCTTTTTCCGTCTTCATTTTAATTTTGCTCTTCCTGAATGTCGTTTTATTTCATGTATATTTTACTTTCATTTCTTTTTATTTTCTGCTTATGTAGTTAACCGATAGATTCTCTTAGTGAGGTTCTTTGGTCATTTGGCGCTTTTCCTAATCAGTCTACAGTATATAAACGTCGATGATCTTCTATGAGCATATCTACCTGCTGATCTATGAGGCTCAATTAGTTAATTTATTGCGATGATTTACCGTAATGAGTTGTTTTCACTCTTTTTTTTATAATTCATTAGCTTTTTCTGTAGTGATTGATGCAACCGAATATTAGATTATTATTAATTATTATTATTATTATTATTATTAGTAGTAGTAGTAGTAGTAGTAGTAGTAGTAGTAGTAGTAGTAGTAGTAGTAGTAGTACTCAGTGTTCAATCATCTTTATTGAGGAAGAAAACTGGTAAAGATTAGTACAAAAATGAACAGTTATATGCATTCATTTACAACCATTCAAATCAGAAAGGGGAGGGAGGTAATAGCGCATAGCTCTTTTAAGTTATGTTGCAGTCTAAATGAACCCTACCTTTTACCCATCATATACTGTATACTCGTGCTTGTAATCTGTTGGATGACAACATGAACAACTAACCGAGTAATGCATTTGGGATAAGTACAAAAAGAGAGAAAAAAAAAGGCAATTTAGTTTTCAATTTCAGATAGTTTGATCTTTAATTGATTATATCTACTGAAACTCCAACACACTCTGAATTTGAGTTGTGCCCTAACATGTGTAAAGTTTATTTATATCCATAAAATACATTGTTGTATGGTAGTCAAAGGACATCTTTGGTTACCGTGTAAACGACTAAAAAAGAAAATCTCCTTAGTGGAATGCATCCTTTTTTTACTTTCCCTTTGTTTGAGGATTCCAAGTAATAGGAAATCAAACTGGCATCAAGATTATTGTCTTGCTACATTCGTAAGATGTAACTGTTTCATAATATGATTTATACTTGATGTCAAC
>NC_090748.1:86202816-86207816 GCF_036898095.1 Palaemon carinicauda | reverse complement strand
AATAGTCATGTTAATAATTGGGGAGATATCTAATAGCGTACTCATAATAATATAACAGTGGGCTGGCGCGGCCAGTCTCACCATGAGGATATGATCTCCCTGGATTTGTGCAAGATGAAGTTGTCTTCCTGATTTTCATATAATGACGTCAAGCTCAGGAGACATCTGGTAACCTTGTAGCTGGTAGTGACATCAAACAACCCTTCTGTGTAACATTTATGAGTCCTCTTTTGACAAAAGAAACGATTACAAAATAGTTTAGTTATTTATGAAATAAAAGTTATTCTTCGTTAATATAGAGTATACTAAAGGGTACTATATACCTGTACGTGAGAATAAAAGCTTTGCATTGTGCTGCATTGTAAAGATGCCAGATGAGAGTCTCTTTTCCTTCTCCATGATGTTTAGTCAAGTTTATGAGGCTTCTTTTTCAAGTCTGCCCATTTATAAAAGGAGTAATGGTGTTGGTACCTGGTTCAGAAATGGATGATACACATTGCAACCAAAACACAGTCACTATTTTATTACATTTTTGGCATTATATATTATATATTCTCTTCATGTTTTACTATTTTTGCTTGATAAAATTCTGTAAGGCAATGTAAACTAAAATTGTAGTTTTTTTCTGGTGTGTTTAAACAAAACTTTTCTTGCATATTCAGGAAAGTAAGAATAGATTCGGAGAAAAGTAAATTTCGGCATCCTGTTCCTCAAAATTATATTTTACTAAAATTGGCATGAACCCCTAATGATCTCGTATTTGTTTTCATTCTCTCATTTCTTACGTGGTCTCCTTGACAGCACTGCAATCCTTAGGTGCTTCCACAAAATGAACCCAACGTGTCGGGTGCTTCAAGCCATCTCCCCTCGGTTACGATGATCTTCGGTGTTTAGAGTGTTATGATCTCAAGAAGCTTTGCCCTTCCTTGGTTTTCTTTTATTTATGCATTTTTTTATTTCATTCTTATTTAACCTTCACATATGCTTCTTAATTAACCTTAAAAGGACAGTATTTGATAAGAACATTTTTATTATTATTCCTTGGTAAGCTACAACCCTACTTGGGAAAACAGGATGATATAAGCCCAGGGGTTTCAACAAAGAAAAATAGCCCAGGGAGAAAAGGGAATAAGGAAAAATAAAATATTTTAAGAACTGTAACATTAAAATAAATATGTCCTATATGCAATTTAAAAACTTTTAACAAAACAAGGGGAAGGGAAATAAGATAGAATAGTGTGCCCGAGTGTACCCTCAAGCAAGAGAACTCTAACCCAAGACAGTGGAAGACCATGGTACAGAGGCTATGACAGTACCCAAGACTAGAGAACAATAGTTTGATTTAGGAGTGGCCTTCTACTATAGAAGAGCTGCTTACCATGGCTAGAGTGTCTCTTGTACCCTTACCAAGAGGACAATTGCAAGCTGAATAATTACAGTGCAGTCGTTAACCCCTTGAGTGAAGAATTGTTTGGTAATCTCAGTGTTGTCAGGTGTGTGAGGACTGAGGAGAATATGTAAAGAATATGCCAGACTATTCGGTGTATGTGTAGGCAAAGGAAAATGAACCGTAACCGGAGAGAAGGATCCAATGTAGTACTGTCTGGCCAGTCAAAGGACCCCATAACACTCTAGCGGTGATATCTCAACAGATGGCTGGTGCCCTGGCCAACTTACTATTGTAATAGAATGCTCAATGGAAGTATGCATGGCAAATTAAATGAATTAGCAAATAAGGAAAACAAATGCGTAAGTGCACACATGCTTAAACCATTAGTAGTATTTTAAGAAATTGTAATAACTGCATGTTTTACTGCCTGTTTGGATGAGCTGATACTATCATTCAACTTTTGCATATTATAAAGCAATTATATTCTTATTCGGGTATTCAGTATACAGGCTTTTGTAACATGATTTTTTTTGTATAATGAAATTGAATGAAATAAAGTCAAATACATTTGAATTATTCAACATACCTAACCTAAGTACAAAAATTTCGTTTCGTATCCCCATCGTTTTTTCGGCAATCTGAAGCGAAAATTTTCGCATGTCGTTTCGTATGATAAGCTTTTCGTATGCATAAACTTTCGTATTCTGAGGCATTATATATTTCGTACTTTGGGTTGTTTTATCAACAACTGAGGAAAATAAAATTTAATGCATTAGATTAACCTTTGACTATTTATTAAAGGTGATGGCTGCAGTTAATAGGAGAAAAAATCCTCAATCCATTAAAGTTGGACAATACTAAGTTTCATCAAATTCATAGAGGATTAAAATATTCAAATTTGAATAGGCAAAAACCTTCTGTAAAAGGGGAATGGGAAAGAGTTTTAGGGCAAATAGCTTCCCACTCCAAAGGTAGATGCAAAATAAGCTTCATCGGAATGTCATTGCATTTCTTTATAATAATGATGATAAACTGAAGGTTTCTGCCAATTGAGTTCATAGGAAAAGTTTTGATCTTTGAATTTATAAGTGACTTTGAAAAACAGTTGAAGGTAAGAGGTATTTTGGGGAGGAGGAGGAGGAGGAGGAGGAGGAGGAGGAGGAGGAGGAGGAGGGAGGAGGAGGAGGAGGAGGAGGAGGAGGAGGAGGAGGAGGAGGAGAGGAGGAGGAGGAGGAGGAAATACCAATAAAACAACAGTTTGTGACAACCAATAATCATAAAAGGAGGAGTAAAAGGTGAAATGTCAACTTGTGACATAACCGAATGACGATAACAGCAATAATTATGATTTTGATAAATTTACTTACTATAACAACAATGAAGGATAATGAACGAGGAAAGGACCTGAATAACTTGCGGAACCCGACGACGTAAAGCAAATTTAATTATACAGTAACTTGACAACAATGAATAATTGCGAATTTCAACCCTTTTGCGAGAGGAATAGTGGATTGTCGTACCAAGGATGCTAATTGCCTTGATGCAATGTTATGCATATGAATTGTTTAATTGCTTGGCAATGATTATCCGAAACATCCCTCAGTGTGACCTTTACGAGGAAACTGGATTATTGGGATTAGAGGAACTATTAGCAGAGAGAGAGAGAGAGAGAGAGAGAGAGAGGAGAGAGAGAGAGATACATGCCCTTTCTTTCAAGTATTCTATATACCTTGAGAGATATTTTACTTAAAATTTATTATGTAATGCGACCAAATATATATATATATATATATATATATTATATATATATATATATATATATTAGTGTGTGTGTTTGTTTGTGTCTATGGTATGCAAATAAATAGATATCATATGTGAAAAGCACTAAAAATTTTTATAATTGTTAATGTTATCTTTGAAACTGTTTTTTTCTAGAATGATTGATTTCGTGGCCAGGAATCCAGGTATTGTTTTCAAAATTTTGTGTATATTTTATGAATGCATTCCTGCGTTTAATTTCTTTCTGTCAAAACTACTCTGTAATGAATGCTTTGAATAATAGTACACTTGTGTTTAAAGAAGTCCACAATTATTTATCGTTGTATTCTGTTTTGTAGATATGTTGAAATATGATAATAAGGTCTGATTGATTTTTTTCTTTCAATTATTCTTTCTTTTACGATTGATGGTTTTTTAACAAGTTAGGTTGAAATTGTCACTTTCTTCTTTCTTTAGGTTAGTACTTCTCCTGAGTATATTTATTTGGCCCAAGTGTCTTGTTGCCACATTTACTGGTTCTTTAGACCGAAAGGTCTTTTGTTTCCTTCACCAAAAGCTGTGCAGCTGACATTATTAAAACGTCCTAGATAGAGATTTTCTCAAATTTTTAATATTTTGCAGCACTCCCATAAAAAAAACATTCTTTATTTGTCTTTTTTCCGTTTTCTCACGGATCCTTTTTTTCAGTTCGAGGCATTATTTTTATGTATAAATTAACCCGATCTGAATCCCTTACTATTTTGACCTTTATTGAGGAAAAGGACAACCCGGAAAATTTTATAAATGATACAGTATATGCACACTTTTCATATGTTCACCTTTGAATAGAAATTAACCTGGGTTTTGACATTATTGGTATATATTATGTACTTAGAAAATAGCTGGTCTAGAGATTTTGAACGATAGGATATGGACTAAAATATGAGATGGTAATGTAATTGTTTAATATCTGTAAAACATCGAGAACAGTGCCTGGCTTACTGACTACAAAATGCATAATTATATAGAAGGAGAGCTTAGTTTCAAAGGTAACAATAACAGATGCTATTTATTTACATACTGTACACATACTAATGTATATATATATATATATATATGTGTATCTGTATATATATATATATATATATAATGTGTGTGTGTATATGTGTCACCAGGTAAATCTTGAAATGCAGTTAGCACTTAGGTTCTGACATCTTTAGAACCTTTGGGTAGCGACCTTGCCTTCCCACTTGAAGTGGCTAGGGGTTCGATCTCAGTATGAAGTTTAAATTTATTTTATTTGAGCATGATATTGTGTTGATTTTCATCCACACTCACACACACACACACACACATATACACACACACACACCACACACATATATATATATATATATATATATATGTATACATACATACATACATACATACATACATACATACATACATACAGTATGTATATGTAGACAACTCTGGTCGGTTCACATACAAGCTTTTGGGTTTTATTTGGTAGGGAGAAGATGGATCATAACACCCATTATTGTTGTTTTGGAAATGTCCTTCCATGTAATGCTTCCCTCAATGTTGTCAATTTGGAAGAAAATCTCTTGGCTGAGTGAAATTACGTAATCGCAGATATTCCAGATGAAAGCATGAGGGAGAACATGGATGATACGAGCAGTAACAATGCAAATCCACAATTGAAATCGAATAGTCATTTTAAGACTATAATACTGTTATGAACTGCAGATTGCCCCAAGCTCTTAATTAGAACTGTCTATTGTTATTTAAAATGATCAGTGTATTAGAATGGCTGTACATTGCTCATGAGAGGGAAGAATTGCCGAAATGT
>NC_090748.1:86150316-86197816 GCF_036898095.1 Palaemon carinicauda | reverse complement strand
CTCTGTCGATCCTTTGTGTGCGTTCTAGTGCCCCACGTGTTCCCAGCGTGGCAACTTGCGTTTTCCAGTGTACTTTTCCCGAGTGTTCCTGTGCGTTCACCTTCCACCCGTGTGCTTACCCAGTGTTTTCATTGATTCCCTTAGTGCTTGTGTCGTGCGTTGTGTGCATTATGGAGCAAATCCGCCGTTGTCCTAGGCCTAGAGCCGGGAAATCGTGTGGAGCGTTCCTCTCCAAGCCGGAAGTGGATCCTCACTCCCTTTGTTCCTCCTGTAGGGGAAAGGTTTGCTCGTCAGCAGATACGTGCCCCGATTGTGTAGACTGGAGCGATATCCAGTGGGTACGTTACGGTACCAAAAAGAGGAAATCAGCGAAACGTTCCCCCAGGAAAACTAGTGTTTCCTCGCCGATACCATCACCCAGTGAACGGTCCGACGGGGCCTCGGTTTCACTGTCCCCTACACAAAGTAGGGGACGAGGTAAGTCTAGTATTGTGGATGAACAAGGCGTCCTTTCCCAGGAGCCCAGTGTAAGTGCAGTGCCAATTGCGGGCCCCTCTAGGGCTAGTGAAGGACCCAGTAGTGCGTCTGGAGAGTCGGCCCTTGTGCTCGGGGGGCACGCTTCCTCCGATGACCCCTTGTGGGGTAGTAACGCGGTCTCGGTATCACCGCCGCCCTCGTGGGCCTGTGCTTCTGGATCGTCGTTAGGGGGAGACAACCAGAGAAAAGTTCGACCTTCGGGTAACGATGCCTTCGGTTGGAGGCTCCCGAAGACGCCGGGTAGCTCACCCCTGAGGATGGATGTGACCCTGGATCCCTGGCTCCCTGGCATGGAACGTTTTGAGTCGTTCCCGACCCTCCCCACGGAAGTCCCCGATGACTTCCTCCAGCCCTCGACCTCTGGCGTTCAACGCCCGAAGAAGTCCCCCGCAGTCCCCGCTACCAGCCGACACGCGGTGAACACAGTGTCGTCGGGTTCATCGGACGTCTATTCCTCGTCAGAGGAAGAGGTCAGGGTAAAACACCGCCGTCGGAGGGAGCGGTCCAGGAGCGAACGTTCCCGTTCGAGGTCGCGTTCTCGGTATAGCAGAAAGTGCTCCTGCTCCCCAGGCCGTAAGTATAGGAGAAGTAGGTCTCCCGGGGGCGCCTGGATCTACGTATCTCGGGACTCAAAGGTGCTTTGTTCCCCAGACCGCCGGTCCAGTGAGCGATCTCCAAGGCTGCCGTCCTCTAAGCACATCCTTGACCCTCGCGACCTAGCTCGCAGGAAAGACCTCTCTAGAAGGCATAAGTCCTCGAAGCCTCCGGTTCACCCCGCCCAGCGGTGGGAAACGCGCTTCTTGTCAGGCAGCCTGGCCGAACCAGCCCAGCTGGTGCGGCCTTCGGGTCGGAAGGAACGGTTCCCGCTGTCGGGTCAGCCCACGGGAACCGCGTCCTCGGCACCCAGAGCCTTAGGGCGTACGAGAGTTCCCGCTGAACCAGCGGTGCCTGCATTATCCCGAGCCCCTGGTGCGGACATACCCGCAGATGAGGTCCAGTACCTCAGCAGGACGGTGCCCCTGGCCCCAAGAGCTATGCGTCCAGTCGGCGTGCCCGGTAACCCAGCTCCCCCGCCCCAAGCCGAGACCTCGGCTGACGGAGGGGAGGGTTCCCCGACGGAGGACTCCGCCTATAGGAGAGTGGTTAGCCTTATCAGAAGGCACCACAAAATAGCAGAACCTGCGGCTACGGATGGAGATTCCTGGAGGTCAAGCCTTCTAAGGATCATGCAGACTCCCTCCCAACCTAAGACGTCCCTAGCACTCCCTCTAGCCCGAGATCTAGTTCTAGGGCAAGAGTATGTCGACAAGGTAGTGGCCAGCAATGCCGAGGCCCCCAAAACCCAGAGTGCCTCGAAATTGCTCCAGGGCCTCAGAACCCAAGGCAAAGTCTATGTGCCAGCAGGACGTCGCCCAGGTCCCTGTAAAGTGGAGTCGGCCGTAGACATCCTTAGTCAAGGCGTCTCAGACGATAGAGCCTCTTTGGCCCCAGTCTGTTTCTCGCCAGCAGAAGCCTCCATGATGGAGGAAATGTCGTGGGACTTAGTAAACGTCTCCTCTTGGTTGGACTGGTGGGCTTCCACTTTGGTGGGTGTACAAGCCTCCTTCGACCCCGAGAAACCTGACCAGCAAGGCCTACTGAGGGACCTCATTACCTCCGGGGGTAAAACCCTGAAGTTTCTGACATATCAGTCTCTCGCTCTAACAGCTAACTGGGTTCTCCGTAAGCGAGACACTGTTCTAACGAAGGTGTCTCGGAAGGTACCAGACAGGGAGGCGTGAGCCATTCGCAGCCTACCCCTGTGGGGAGAGTCTTTGTTCCCTCTGAAGGAACTAGAAGCCATAATGGAGAAGGTCTCGAAAAGGAGGCGGCTAACGTCCCCAGACCGACGACTTTTAGGAGAGCGCCCTACAAGAGGTCCGTCTCGGATAGCGCCGCGACGCCCCAAGCCTCTTCCAGCACTACGAGGAGAGAGGCCCCCTCTTCCTCCTGGTCCACAACGCCTCAGCCCCCCCGCAGGGGAGCTCCAGCGCCCTCAAGCTCCTTCAGGTCGGGTTACTCCGCCTCTAGGAGAGGCAGATCAGGCCGCCCCTTTAGAAGAAGATAGAGTGGTAGGCCCCCTATCCCCGCCCAAGCCTCGGGTTGGGGGATGCCTCAGACAACATTGGCAAGCATGGAAGGCTCAAGGGGCAGAGCCTTGGACAGTGTCCGTACTAAAGGAGGGCTACAGACTTCCGTTCCTAACGGAACCACCCCCTCTTATTCCGGCCAACCGGACAGAATGGCTAGCTCCCAAAGACCCGTTAAAGAGGACCGCCCTTCAAGAGGAGGTATCCTCCATGTTAGAGAAGGGCGCCATGGAAGAAGTTCTTCTCCTAGGGCCAGGTTTCTACAGTCGCCTGTTCCTGGTGGAGAAAGCGACCGGGGGGTGCAGACCGGTTATAGATCTGTCAGCTCTCAACAAGTTCGTCAAGAAGACGGACTTCAAAATGGACACTCCGAAGTCAGTCCTGCTGTCCTTGAGGGAGAAAGATTTTATGATGACCGTCGACCTCAAGGACGCATACTTCCAAATTCCGGTCCACCCCTCGAGTCGGAAGTTCCTCCGGGTGAAATGGGGTTCCCAGATCCTGCAATTCAGGACCCTTTGCTTCGGTCTGTCAACAGCGCCCCAGGTGTTCACGAGAGTCTTCACGACTGTCTCAGTGTGGGCTCACGAACGAGGCATCCGCCTTATCAGATACCTGGACGACTGGTTGCTCCTTTCCGCCTCAAAGGTCCTCTTGGAGGAACAAGGGAGAAGTCTCCTCCAGTTTTGCAGAGATCTGGGGATTGTAATCAACCCGAAGAAATCAAATCTATCCCCGTCCACCAGAATGAACTACTTGGGGATGACATTAGACACCATTCGGTGAAAAGTTTTCCCTTCGGAGGACAGGATAAGAAACCTCAGGCACATCATTCAGCCGTTCCTGTCAGAACACCCCAGGAGAGCGAAAGACTGGCAGAGGCTGATAGGCCACCTGGTCTCATTGGAGAAACTAGTTCCCCAGGGGAGGGTAAGGCTCAGATCCATCCAATTGAATCTCAAGAACCTCTGGTGCCAGACGGACTCACAACAGGTGCTAATTCCAGTCCTTCCAAACACGAGACCCTCCCTGGAATGGTGGCATTGCCAGTCGAACTCCCTCAAGGGGATGTCCTTCGGGACCGGCCCTCCCGAGTTACTTCTGTTCACAGACGCCTCCAACCAGGGATGGGGAGCCCATCTCCTCGACGAAACGGCACGAGGTACCTGGTTGGAAGGGGAGAAGCAACTCCACATCAATGTCCTGGAGTTGAAAGCAGTCCAGAAGGCGGGCCTACACTTCGCAAGTCTGCTAAAGGGAAACACCGTGGCGTTGATGGGCGACAACGCCACGGTAGTAGCATACATAAAGAAACAGGGAGGCTTGAAATTGAGAGAGTTGTGCGATCTCACCATAGAGATTCTAGATTAGGCAGAAGAAAATCAAGTGATGATGTTAGCAAGGTTCATTCCCTGGAAGAAAAACGTTCTGGCCGACGGCCTCAGCAGAATGGGCCAGATAGTAGGGACAGAATGGTCCCTTCTCCCGGAAGTAGCCAAGCTCATCATTCAGCGCTGGGGTTCCCCGGTGATGGACCTCTTTGCAACAAAACTCAACGCCCAACTCCCAGTCTATTGCTCCTCTGTACCAGACCCGAAAGCAGCCTTAGAAGACGCCTTTCACCACAAGTGGGACAATCTGGATGTGTACGCTTTTCCCCCTTTCACGTTGATAAGACAAGTGCTCAACAGAGTAAGGACCGCCCGGAACCTAAAGATGACTTTGGTAGCGCCCTGGTGGCCGGAGAGAGAGTGGTTCGCGGACCTAAAAGACCTAGCGAGTCAACCGCCGTGGCCTCTGCCCGCCAGGTCAGACCTTCTGCATCAGCCTCACTTTCTCAGGCTCCACGACAACCCACTCTCCCTTCGTCTTCACGCCTGGAGACTATCGAGCGGCTCCTGAAGAAGGAAGGATATTCTTCCTCCACGGCTAAGAGAATGTCTCTATACCTGAGAAAGTCGTCAGCCGCGGTATACCAGGCAAAATGGGCCTCCTTCACGAAGTGGTGCTCTGAGAGGCACATTAGACCTCTTAAGGCCTCTGTCCCAGACATAGCAGATTTTCTGGTGTTTCTTAGGGACAAGGTAGGAATGTCAATTCCAGCCATAAAAGGAGTTCGAGCCGCCTTAGGCCAAGTCTTCCTCCTGAAGGGCATCGACCTGGGGGCCTCGAGACACATAGCGATGCTTGTCAAGAGTTTCGAGCAGTCTTGCCCCCCACAGGCGAGTAGGGTGCCCCAGTGGGACTTAGCCAAGGTCCTGAAGATGCTGTGTCGTCCCCCCTTTGAACCCTTGAAGGATATCATAGACAGAAATCTCACCCTCAAGGCCGTCTTCTTGCTGGCCTTGGCGTCCGCTAAGGGAGTGGGAGAGATCCATGGTCTATCATACGACGTTTCTCATTCAAAGGGGTGGAAAGAAGTATCCTTCAAGTTTGTGCCTTCTTTTGTGGCCAAGACTCAGAACCCAGCAGTCTGGGACCCGAAGTTTGAGGGTTTCTCAATTCCTGCCATCCCTAAGACAGGCAATGCAGAAGACTTGAAATTATGCCCGGTGCGAACAATTAGGAAATACCTGGAAAGAACAGCGCATCTCCGACCAGGCATCAAGAGCCTCTTCGTTTCCACAGGTATTAATAAGAAACAAGTTTCCAAAAACACCATTTCCTTCTGGTTGAGACAAGTTATCGTCAGAACCTACAAGGAAGATGGCATAGCAGTGCCAGGCACTCCCCGGCCTCATGACATCAGGGGCCTGAGCACCTCTTTAGCCTTTGAGAAAAACATGGCAGTGGGGCAGATCCTGCGAGCAGGTACTTGGTCGAACCAGTCAACCTTTACTGCCCATTACCTCAAGGACTACTCAAGAAAATCCTTGGACGGGTTCTCCATTGGAACTGTCATCTCCGCCCTCCAAGCGGTGTAACGGTAAAAACCCCCGGCGCTATCAAGACCAGCGACCGGTAGGCACAAGTGCGGTTTCCTACCTCCTACCCAGTTGCTTACTTGCCTCTTCGGGGAATACCGACTGTTCCCATAAGATAACACATTCTTCACGACTACGCTCCTGGAAGGAACGTCAAAAGAAGTTTTTCAAAGGGTGAGTACTTAGACACTAACGTGAATTTTTGTGTAGTTACCCTCGCATCCGCTTTCTAGTAGGTCCCGTTATCCATAGGCCTCTTGGCCTCCACGTCCCGAGTCAGGGGGTCAGAATAGCACTCCCGCCTCCTAAAGTGTAAGTCTCCTAAAGAAAGTAGTTCGAGGTAAGTATTCGTGTTGGAACAAATCAAAAATTTTAAAGTAATTTTTATTTTTCCTAACATACTTACTGAGAACTACTTTCGGGTAATGGCCCTCCCTTCCTTCCCCGAGTGCCTCTCTTCCCTTGCTAGCATTGTGCTAATTCAATAGAACTTAATGATGAGTCTGACCCAGCCAGACAGCGACCTACCTTGATCCTACCCTCGGGGCACATTCCTTAATGCCGGGGGTAGGTCTCCTTAGAAAGCGGGGTGGGGGGTAACATACGCAAAACTCTGGTCGATAGAGAGGAGATTACCAGTAACTCCTAAAGAAAGTAGTTCTCGGTAAGTATGTTAGGAAAAATAAAAATTACTTAAAATTTTTGATATTTAGATACAGTGAAGTTGTATTAAAGCTGTAAGGTATGATAATCTGTGGTGTACACAGATTATATGTATATATATATATATATATATATATATATATATATATATATATATATATATATATATATCATCAGCCGTTATTACGTCACTGCTGAACAAAGGCCTCAAACATATCCTTCCCCCAACGTCTGTTTATGGTCTTTCTGCGCCAGTCCACACCCGCAAACTTTCTTAGTTCGGCACTCCATCGTCTTCTCTTCCTTCACCTGCTTCTTTTACAATAGCTAGGGACCCATTCTGTTATGTTTAATATCCATGTATTGTCTGTCATTCTTATCATATGTCCTGTCCATGTCCATTTATTTTTCATACATGTAAGAATATCCTCTACTTCAGTTTGCTCTCGGATCCATGTTGCTCTTTTTCTGTCTCTTAAAGTTATTCCCATCATTATTCTTTCCCTCGCTCTTTGAGTTGTAACTAGCTTTATGTTCTAAGGCTTTAGTAAGGTTCCAAGTTTCTGATGCTTAAGGTAATACCGGTAGGACCATCTCATTAAATATCTTTTTTTAGAGAAAGTGGCATTTTAATTTTCATAATCTCATTTTGTTTACCATATGCTCTCTATCCCAGCTAACCCTTCTTTTAATTTCGGTTTCGTGTCCTGGGAAACACTTATTGTCTGTCCTAAGTACATATATTTAATAACAATCTCAAGTGATTTGTCCATAAGTCTTATTTGTTGTCTGCATTTACATTGAACATTATCTTAGTTTTACTTATATTCATTTTGAGTCCTACAGTTCTGCTCACTCTCTTCAAATCTTCTATCATCTATTGTAATTCCTCCCATGATTCACTAAACACAACTATATCACCTGCAAATCTTAAGTTTTTCACTTATTGGGCGGTAATTTTTCAGTTCTTTTGTGTCTCTTTTTGTGAATTAGTATAATGATAATTTTTTTTTCCAAGTTGTAGGTATAGAGCATTCTTGCAGACATTTGGTGTAGAGTTCAGCGAGTTTTATTACCAAGAAACCTCCTGCATATATTATTAAATCAATTGTTAGGCCATCTTCTGCTGCTTTGCCTCTTTTGATGCCTTTTACTGCTTTCCTTACTTCTCATACTGTTACCTTTGGTACAGGCTCAGGTGTGTCATTATTTCTATTGGTGAAGTTCTATCACTAATACTGCGAAGTTATTCTATGATACCTGCAAGATTTTTATTAATAAGAAAAACCACTCCATTTTCTTTGTTCGTTTCATGTCCTTTAAAGCAAAATATATGGCCTTTTTTTTCAATTCTATATATAATTCCCTAGTTCATTTAATTTCTCTTAATCTTATTATATCCCAAATTTATTTCTGCCAGCTCTTCTAATGACACAGCAAGATTTTCCTCCCTAGACAGGGTCCTGACGTTGTAGGTTGCAAGGTTCAGTTTGCAAAGGTGGCCTATTCTAGTCCAGAGATTCTTAGCACCCCCTGCAGTGGGATGTAGCTGCCCTCCCCCTTGAGCAGCTGTTTGGGACTACGGGTCGAGACGGGTTTGTGATATAAATGTCTGGGTTTTGCCTAGTTTTCATCACCACGTTAGCCACTGCGGATTGGTGATGGTGGGAGATTTTCGTCTGATTGCTCATAACAAACGAACTTAATATGGGTGGTCCTGACTAGTATAGCTTTGCTGATCATTGTGATGTGCAAACTCACTCACCTCGTTTAGTTATCCCCACTCAGAAGTTAAATCAATTATGTTTTGTCCTTAACTTGTTTTCATATAGTTTTATTTCTTGCAGGTGTCAATAAGTGATATAATCTTTAATTTCTTATAAACTCTGTCATTTTGTAGTCTAGTTACAATTAAATTATTATTCTTGTCATATCTACCAGGACCGTTTTTGAAAATCTGTTGGGTCCTCATAACCTCAAGACAGCATCATTTTTTATACACTTTCCGCAGAAGCCCCGAATTTGAAATGAGAAATAAATGACGAAGATATTTTTTGGGTGAGATCCAAAGTCACGTTTCGCATTCTTTTACTTCGAGTTAGGCTCAGTCACGTTTGGCAGTAAGGATGTAGAATAGATTGGAATATAGATAGCACATATCTTCATCATCAAACAGGTTTGGAAATTGTGAAGAAAAGAGATTCTTGTGGCTATTAACAACACGTGATTCTAGTGAATGTGACCATCGGATGTATTTCACTATTGAAACAAAATGCATTCTAGTATCACAGGTATTTGCAGGCAAGAGGTTAAATATGTCTATATTCATCGTAGACCAGGGAGCTTGCTTACTTTTAGATCAGCCTTCCTTATAAAGAAGGTGACCACGGGCTCTTGCACTAAGGCAGCGTTCTAAACCAGCGAGCTGGCGTGTATTTGTTTGAAGTCTTCCAAAGAAAAGAAAGCATTTTCGTTTACATCCTTTTTTGAAAACCGAGACTTTCGCGTGGAATTTGTATTCAAGCACTACAATGGAATTTGGAAAGGTAACTTTTTTATTGATTCATTTTGCTCTATGTTGACAGAAAAGTAGTTATTTCCAAAGTACCCCCCCCCCTCTCTCTCTCTCTCTCTCTCTCTCTCTCTCTCTCTCTCTCTCTCTCTCTCTCTCTCTCTCTCTCTCTCTCTCTCTCGTGATAAGAGCTTATAAATTTTCATAGCGTTATTACCAAGCCATTATCTTTCGAGGCTATAAAAATCCTACCCTTATGCCTGGCTGTTCTAGTGTCCATTGGCGAGAATGTGCTGCTATTTGCCCGCTGTGATGCAGAAATGACTCAATACAAGAGGAAGTGCCTCATGATACGAAAGAAGATGATCATTTGTGAAGATGGACTCGAGGTAAAATGAGATTGTTTGTGAAGGGGATTACCCATAGTGCAATGAGAGATACCCTTTAATACAAGAGAAGACTCTAGGCGAAAGAGATACCTTTTACTGCAATATGATATGGCCCTTTGTAACAAAAGAATATGATCCCTGGTGAAATAGTATTTGGCCTTTGAAACCAAAGAACGCAGCTTGGAATAAGCGAACGTGGCATTCGGTACAAGATGAGACGTATCTTTGTGTGGGAGTGAGTGAACATCGATGCCGGTTGAAGTATTTCGTTGGTGCAATAGACAAAACTCTTTGTGCAAGACTGATGCGGTTTCAGGCAGGTTGTGGATATAAATTCTGAGTAGAAATTTACATTTAAGTTTAGTGCTTTTATTTTACTTTCATGTATCTGGAAGTTTGTGCGAAAATTGATGCACCCACTAAAATCGATGGTGTTTTTTTTTTTTTTTTTTTTTTTCACTTGCCAGTCTAGTTCTGTTCTAATATGAACTCCCTTTTGGGACTTTTAGCGGAGAGAGATAGAGAGAGAGAGAGAGAGAGAGAGAGAGAGAGAGAGAGAGAGAGAGAGAGAGACTCGGGTAACGCAAACCCTGTTAGACATCCTTTTTCGGATGCAATTTGATTCTTTGACCATCATGGCTTTATATAAAACAGAAAAACTATACACAAAGAAAAAAAGACGGAAAGACTAAAAATGATTCCGGATAGCCTTGTACTGGGTGGGAATTGGGAGCAATGTTGCAGTGGTGTCTAGTTGCCTTGTCCTTAACCTGAAGGAGAGAAAGATAAGGACGATGCTGAGGTGACATTTACCCTGCTTACGACGAGTATTTTTGGAAGGAAATTATTCTGTTTATCTAAAGAAAGTATGTTATTTACATAGGTATATGAGAGGTTCTATTATTTGAAAATTAGTTCAAGCACACAAACCTAATGTTTTTTCAAAGGACAGTTTTGGAAGCTAAATTAACACTTCGTTAATTAATGCATTTTAGTGTAGTTTTTTCACGGAACATGATATGGAATTAGTGTTATGATTCTTTTACGGTATCGGAAGAAAATAATTAAGATAAAGGCAATGAAATCTTAATTCAAACGGGTCAACACAATACAAAGTGCTTTGTATGAAGCTCACGTTACAGTAGCATTCCAAAAATCGTAATTGGGGTTAATCTCTACGGTGATAAACAGACTGAATTGTTTCATTTGCTTATCTCTCTCTCTCTCTCTCTCTCTCTCTCTCTCTCTCTCTCTCTCTCTCTCTCTCTCTCTCTCAGGAGGCTAGGGCTGTTAATGCATTACTTGGTGTGCACTATAGGTTGTTGCAGAGTGCCTGGCACTGTGGTCAGACAAGGGATCGTGCAATATTGCAGACCGTTCAAAGTAATTAGATTTGAATATTGAAGAGTTCCCAGGGGTCCGATGTGGACCCCCGAGGAGTAGACGCCGTTCCTCTTTGGACTCTTTAAAAACTTGTCGATCAAATTTCTCAAATTTTCGAAGGCTACAAAGAGCAGTCAATGGATACTAGACATTATTCAATGGTCTTTGATAAGAGTTTATCTCCCTTAGGTAATACCTTTTTTTTACTTCTATTTTACCTCCGTCCACCTTTCTCTCCCTCTTGCTGTAACCCCCCCCCTCTCTCTCTCTCTCTCTCTCTCTCTCTCTCTCTCTCTCTCTCTCTCTCTCTCTCTCTCTCTCTCTCTCTCTCTCTCTCTCATTATGCTATATTCTTTTACATTCAGAATATTCGTCTAGGGATGGAAGGTACCCCTAAACGTTAATGCTGCTGTCCCATTTTTCATGCTAAAGTAAATGGCCACCAATAGCCGACGTTAAAAAGTTTCCATTTTGTCTCATGGTTACCGAAGGAACAAGTGTTCAGTTATTATTATTATTATTATTATTATTATTATTATTATTATTATTATTATTATTATTATTATTATTATTATATTTGTAGTGTTTAGATTGATCATTGGAATTGATGTGCATAACTTTAAATATCTGGAAGACAAAGCTACTGATATTATTCACCATTGACATCATTATACCTGTTTTGTTCACATAATTTTTTAAACTATATACGCATAACTATTGAGCAAAATGAAACCCTTAACTGACGTAGTACACAAGGGTTAGAATCATAAAACAAGCAAGTTGACCATATATATCGAAACCAGTTTAGAAGTAAATTATATTAAACGGACTTCCCTTCGTAGTTTTCCTTTTCTTTCTGTCTAGCATTTCAAGGACTATATTTCTCTGGAGTTAGATTTCTCGAGTAACAGTTTTATCATTTCCATTTAGGGACTTCGCTTCTAAGCTTCTAATATCCAGACGGAAATGGAACTTTTGACGGTATTGTGAGAGGTTCGTTGTCTACATTGATGTGTTGTATCTGGGTACAGTATTTTTATAGAATGCTGTTTTCATTGAGCTATGATTTACATCATTGATAAGAAGGTATGTAATATTAACCTCTAAATAAGCATAGTATGTAGATAATAAATCCGGACGTGTTATGTATTTACATATATACATATATTTAAAAATACTGAGTATATATATTCATATATATATATATATATATATATATCATTACACACAAACACACACCCATGTATATATCTATATCTATATCTATATATATATATATATATATATATTATATATATATATATATATATATGTATATATATATATATATATATGGAAGAAGGTGTGGCTTATATCATCTCACCGCATTTAATCTTTGTATAGAGTGAAAACTTTGTCCCCTTACCTGTATTCCGCTGAGAGCATATAAGTGATTAAGTTCTCACCCTATGAAGATTAAGTGTTGTCGGGATATGGCTGGTGCCACTTGTTCATCCATATATGTTGATAGTTACTTAGGTCAAAGACCTCGATTAAGAATGTATATTATATATATATATATATATATATGTGTGTGTGTGTGTGTGTGTATTTTTATATATATATATATATATATACTGTAAATATATATATATATGTATATATATATATATATATACACATATACATTGAAACGTGTATATTTTATTCTTAAAGATGAGTTTAAAATGTTTTGGATGCTTTACCGTCTGGACCCAACGACTGCTTTTTCAAGGTCTATGAAAAGGGACAGTGGTAGCTGAAATGGTAGAACTGCCAAAATTACCTTTTGTATTTCATTTCCTTTGGGGGTAAAATCATATTTATAATTTTATATGAAAAGAAAATATCCCCATAAACACATATATTTATACACACACACACACACACATATATATATATATATATATATATATATGTATATATATATATTTATATATATACAGTATATATATATATATATATATATTATCTCTCTCTCTCTCTCTCTCTCTCTCTCTCTCTCTCTCTCTCTATATATATATATATATATATATTTATATATATATATATTTATATATATATATATATATATATATATCTTTCTGGGTCTTTTTAAGGCTTTCGACTCTTATTCGGGGAGTTTAAGTGTTATTGTCGTATAGATTGGTCAAATATTATTATTATTCTCGAATAAAGCTACTATGTTAAAAATAATCATTCCTCCGCATGGTTTGCCCATATGTGGAGAAAGGAGAAAATAATCTTAATTAAAAAGTGAATAACGAGTAAGCATGGATATAAAAACGTAGATATGTTAATTCATGCATAAAAAGACGAAAAAAACAAAAAAACAATGGTTATGGCTGATGGTTCTTTAAAATTTAAATAAAGGAAAGATTAATCTTATAATCTTCGATATGTAAATTCATGAATATATAGATGCAGCCAAAAAAAAAAAAAATATTGGTTATGGCTAATGGTTCTTTAAAATGTAATTACAGGGAAGCTTTTATAATTCTCGCATTCATAGCCAGTCTAGTATGTCAAGGAAATGGCCCAGGGTAATCTGGAGTAATAATAGAGGCTTTCTTAAACTCCTGACATCTAGTGGAATTAAGACTGCCAACAATATCAATACCACTGGTTATTGGAACATGAATACAGTATTTTGATCTCAGGAATTAAAGACTAGTGGAAGTTTCCAGGTGATGCCAGAGCTTTTGAAGTGTGGTCAAACAGATCATATGATCACTTCAAGTGTTATTTCCTTTGAGTTCAGTAATCTCACTGGATCTCCATAAAGGGGAGTTGGCTCAACTGTCTCCACAATATATCGCTCTTCTGTTATATCTACAAAGCAGCTTTAAAGTCTTCCAGCATCCATACTAACACTTCATTTATTGCTACCTCTTTCCAGACTCAATTACTCTATAAAAGAAATGATTGATTTTCGCATTTAGCTTCAGTTATTATTATTATTATTATTATTGTTATTATTATTATTATTATTATTATTATTATTATTATTATTATTAATCTTCATCCAAGCTGCAATCCTATTTGGAAAATTAAACTGCTATAAGCCCAAGAGTCCCAATAAGGACAGTAACTCAGAGCAGAAAAGAAATGAGGAATTAAAGAGTAATTCTGAAACAGAAATAAAAACAAGAAACCAATATATATTAAATAACATGTAAACTATGAAACTAAACATATGTCAACCTGCTCAAAAGAAAAACATTTGTGAAAGACTAAACTCCTTTAGTTTCATTCACTGAATGGAAAGGCTGTATCACAATTCGGTCACACCCGCTATAATACTTTGTAGTATTGAGTCACATGGAAGAAAATATAATAGAATTATAATAATTATTATTATTTCTAGCTAAGCTACAACCCTAGTAGGATAAGCAGGATATGCCATAAGCCCAAGGGCTCCAGCAGGGAAAGTAACCCAGTAAGGAAAGGAAACAAGGAAAATAGAATATTTTAAGAACAGTAACAGCATTGGAATATATATTTCCTATGTAAAGTATAAAAACTTTAACAAAACAAGAGGAAGAGAAATAAGATAGAATAGTATTCCCGAGTGTATCCTCAAATCCTCAAGCAAGAGAACTCTAATCCAAGATAGTGGAAGACCATGGTACAGAGGCTATGCCACTACCCAAGACTAGAGAACAATAGTCTGATTTTCCAGTGTCCTTTTCCTAGAAGAGCTGCTTGCCATAGCTAAAGAGTCTTTTACCCTTACCAAGAGGAAAGTGTCAGCTGAACAATTACGGTGCAGTAGTTAACCCCTTGAGAGAAGAATAATTGACTGAAGACACGAAGGAGAGGCTTGCGGCATCTCTTTCTCATCAAGTCCAACTGGAAGTTATGGCCTGTGACACTAGAGTACCAGATCACTACATGGTACTCTCCAAATCCCACTTACTGACGGTAATGAAGGACTTGTACCACTTCATAAAGGCTCGAAGAGCCTGTCGTGAATTCGTGTTTGCCGGTGCCACCGTGAAACACGAACCCCGGAGGCTGATTTCCTCCAACATCTGGGGAAAGCACCTGTTTCCTTCTGACCTTGTGAAGGAAATAACTGACAGAGCCGCCACGGAGAATAGGAACCTTCTCCACAAGTGGGGCATGTCCAGGAAAAGGAAACCCTCTCAGGACGACGGACCTCAGCCTAAGAGGAAACCTCAAAAGTCAAAACCCCAGCAACGTCAGCAAAGACGTCAGTTTCCGGGACCCGCTACCTCCCAAGTGGTTGCCCAACCACAACAGACCTTTCAATTGGTCCCCCAACCGGTGTTGTCACAGTCACCGGTCTTCACCCCTGCCTTTGAGCAACCATCAACTACCTTTCATGCCAAAGGTAGAGGCTCATTCAGGGGTGCAAGCAAAGACGCATCTCGCCGTCCCTCCAGAGGTAGAGGAGGAAAGGGAGCTAGCGGCCGAGGCAACAAGTCCTCGGGACACCAGAAGCAATGAAGTGCTTCCGGTGGGAGGAAGACTCCGCCAATTCCAGGATCGTTGGACCTTCGATCCCTGGGCACACAGCATCATCAAGAACGGTCTAGGCTGGAGTTGGACGCAACCACCCCCAATCTTCCAGCAGTTCTTCCAGCAATCAACCCCCCTTCTGGAAGAATATGTTCTAGACCTCTTGAACAAGAAGGTGATAAGGAAGGTAAAGTCCACCAGGTTCCAAGGGAGACTGTTTTGTGTTCCCAAGAAGGACTCAGACAAACTCAGAGTCATTCTGGACTTATCCCCCCTCAACAAGTTCATAGAGAACAACAAATTCAAGATGCTGACGCTTCAACAAATAAGGACCCTTCTGCCTCAAGGTTCCTACACGGTCTCTATAGACCTGGCGGATGCCTACTGGCACATTCCAATGAACCATCACGCTTCCTCCTACCTAGGATTTCGACTCCAAAGGAAAAGCTACGCCTTCCGGGCCATGCCCTTCGGCCTCAATGTGGCCCCTCGGATCTTCACAAAACTGGCGGATGCCATAGTACAACAGCTCCGCCTAAGAAACGTCCAGGTGATGGCCTACCTCGACGACTGGCTAGTCTGGGCTCCATCGCCCGAAGAGTGTGCAAAGTCTTGCAACGAAGTTACCCAGTACCTAGAACACCTGGGATTCAAGATCAACGAGAAAAAATCTCGCCTCTCTCCAGCTCAGAAGTTTCAGTGGTTGGGAATCCACTGGAATCTTCAGTCACACCGCCTTTCCATCCCCCAGAAGAAAAGGAAGGAAATAGCAGGGTCTGTCAAGCGACTACTGAAATCCAAACGCATTTCAAGACGACAGCAGGAACGAGTTCTAGGCTCTCTACAATTCGCCTCAGTGACAAACCCAGTGCTTCGTGCACAGCTAAAGGATGCCGCGGGAGTCTGGAGACGCTCGGCATCCATCGCTCGAAGAGACCTCAAGAGACGGCTTCCAAACAGACTACGACGCCTCCTAAAGCCGTGGTCGGAAGAAAAGGCCCTGAAAAGGTCCATTCCTCTCCAACACCCTCCTCCATCACTCAACATCCACACGGATGCCTCACTGGAAGGTTGGGGAGGTCACTCCCACCAGAAACAGGTTCAAGGTACCTGGTCTCCACTATTCAAGACGTTCCACATAAACATCTTGGAGGCCATGGCGGTCCTTCTAACTCTGAAGAAGTTATCCCCGCCGCCCTCGATCCACATCCGTCTAACCCTAGACAACTCGGTGGTAGTTCGTTGTCTCAATCGCCAAGGCTCAAGATCGCCCCAGATAAATCAGGTGCTTCTCCCAATCTTCCGTCTGGCGGAGAAGAAGAAGTGGCACCTGTCTGCAGTTCACCTACAAGGATTCCGCAATGTGACAGCGGATGCTCTATCTCGGACAAACCCGATAGAGTCGGAATGGTCTCTAGACGCAAGATCGTTCTCCTTCATCTCTCACCAAGTCCCAGAACTTCAGATAGATCTCTTTGCAACGAGCGACAACAATCAACTTCCTCTGTACGTAGCCCCGTACGAGGACCCCAAAGCAGAAGCAGTGGACGCCATGTCACTGGACTGGAACAGGTGGTCCAAGATCTACCTGTTCCCTCCCACCAACCTTCTGTTGAAAGTCCTCTCCAAACTGAGAACATTCAAAGGGACAGCAGCCCTAGTGGCTCCCAAGTGGCCCCGGAGCAACTGGTACCCCCTGGTCCTGGAGCTGCAGCTCAAGCTGATCCCTCTCCCGGGCCCAGTTCTCTCTCAACAAGTACAGAAGTCGACTGTCTTCGCTTCATCATCGAAAATCAAGGACCTTCATCTCATGATTTTCTCTCCCTTGCCGCAAAGAAGAGGTTTGGGATCTCGAAGAAAAGTCTAGACTTCCTAGAGGAATACAAGACCGAATCCACGAGACGGCAATATGAATCATCCTGGAGGAAATGGGTCTCCTTTGTCAAGGCAAAAAATCCTAAAGAAATCACAATTGATTTCTGTATGTCCTTCTTCATTCACCTTCATGGACAAGGATTAGCAGCCAATACGATTTCCACCTGCAAATCGGCCTTGGCTAGACCAATTCTATATGCTTTCCAAATTGATCTGTCCAACGACATCTTCAACAAACTACCAAAAGCATGTGCTCGCCTACGTCCAGCACCCCCTCCGAAACCGATCTCCTGGTCACTAGACAAGGTACTCCATTTCGCCTCCAACTTGGACAATGATTCATGCCCCCTCAAGGATCTGACTCAGAAAGTTATATTTTTATTTGCTCTCGCTTCGGGAGCTCGAGTCAGCGAAATAGTGGCATTATCAAGAGAAGAAAGACACATCCTGTTTACCGATTCAGGAGAAGTGACCCTCTCCCCTGATCCGACGTTTCTCGCTAAAAATGAATTACCCACCAAAAGATGGGGCCCTTGGAGAATATGCCCCCTGAAGGAGGATGTCTCTCTATGTCCAGTAGAGAGTCTCAAGGTCTATCTTCGCAGAACTTCGAACTTTGGTGGAGGCCAACTCTTCAAAGGAGAAACATCGGGCAGCGACCTGTCACTGAAACAATTAAGAGCGAAAATCACCTACTTCATTCGCAGAGCGGATCCGAACAGTACACCCGCTGGTCATGATCCTAGAAAAGTGGCATCTTCTCTGAATTTCTTTCAGAGCATGGACTTTGAAAGCCTTAAAAACTTCACGGGCTGGAAGTCCTCGCGAGTTTTCTTTAAACATTATGCGAAACAAGTGCACGAAGTCAAACATTTTGTGGTAGCCGCAGGTAGTGTTATGAAACCTGCACCTAACTCTGCGTAGAACAGTGAGTTACTTGGGACTCTAACTCTTCGGGTGCCTATGTTGACCCTCGAGCGATTCATAGTGATGTCTAAAAACACTTAGTGCTTTTATAACTGTTCTTATCCCAGGTGAAATGTCATAGTGTCACACAAGTGCCGCATGCCTTGAGCATGATGTGTTATTTAAAGACTTGCGTTCCTCGAGAACGAGTACCTACTAATATCCTGAAATTCCTTTTCAGATTCAAGAGCAAGCCTTTATTTCTATGTACATTATTATTACTGTAAATGAACTTTACTTTTGCTGTAAATTATTCAATTTCTGCATTGTGAAATAAAATTTCTATTTTATTACTTATGCGTCTCTTTCAGCTCCTACTTACTATGAAATACATACCTGTCATAGTTTTATTTATTCCTCCTTTCTTATGGTTATGAAGAATTTAAGATGTTTAATCCTAAATTATATTCACCCTGACTAAGTAAGGTTCCTACACGAATACTTACTTCTGATAACCAAGAGATGAACTTTATACACAGTGCCCAACCACCACTGGTCTAATTTCAGAATGTTCCTATACAAATACCAAACATTCCGCTTCATCTCTAAGTTCTTCAAGTTCTTCTCTCAGGATGAATACCCCTTCAATACCACTTTGACGTCGGCATAGCCCATGGGAACTTCCTGCCAAGGGGGGCAGGATACTTCGTTCCTATGGTTCTTACCTAAGATTACTTTGCTGTTTTGTCAATGCCTAGGCACTTAATACTGGGGGAAAATCTACCACGATACATTGATTCTCTGGTACTCTTCCATCAGGACGCCATGGCTTGAGCCCAAAAAACGGATTTTGAGCGAAGCGAAAAATCTATTTTTGGGTGAGATAGCCATGGCGTCCTGATGGACCCTCCCTACTACTTCGTCCAGTTTTGTTCCCACCCTGTGCTACTGTATCATGGTGATGGGCAGCAACTGGCTTCAGGATGAAGACGGGCGTGACGTCATTAGAGCAATGGCGTCCGTTTGTTTACGTCTCGAGTATCAGTAGTAGCCACGAGTGAGATTAGCTGTGGAACGGCTCCCAGCTATTCTCAGTCCTTACACACCGAAGCATTAACTCTGTTCGGGGTGAAGATAGCTATGTGGCGCGTTCAGACATGCGCGTCCCCTGTTGTATTACGATGTCTTAAAGGGAAACCTGTGAGATACTCGCTCCAGAAGTTAGAATTCTGTGATAACCTGTGGTTAAATTCTCTGGGAATATCTTAGTAGTCTTATACCCAAGGAAGCTACCAAAAAGGAACCTTCCATCAGGACGCCATGGCTATCTCACCCAAAAATAGATTTTTCGCTTCGCTCAAAATCCGTTTTTACTCAATTGGTGGCTTTTTTACCATTCATGATGTGAAGCATGAACGTAGTAGAGACCTTTATTTGGTGTTTTTGTTTTTCCTTGTAGGCAAGTTAAAAAAAAAATACATCAAGTAATTGTATATCCTATTGGTTGATTAGATTTATAAGGGTGATGGAAATTTTGGTTTGGAAAAGACTAGTAAATTATAATAGAAATGATTGTAATATTGATTATAATAAGACCCGTATTGATGGTAATTGCAATGTATGTTGATAACTGGCTGTTATTTTTAGTAAGTAAAGGATGATAGTTTGGAAAGCAAATGGATGCACATAGCTCAGAACTTTTTGTCTCCTAATAACTGCAGTCGTTATTGTAGTTCGTGTTATTATTACTATTATTACGTTATGAAAATGCCTACGTGCGTGTTTTCACAGAATACGAAATGCAGTGGAATGCAGTTAGGGACTTCATATCTTGAAAATTCTTTTGCATATCTAAATAATTTCCGAGTCGTCTTATTGAGGTGCAAATTGGGTTCATGGAACTGCACGCTGGGATTCTTTAACAAGAACTTCCACATTCCACGAATCTTTTTCCCATCTTCATTTTAATTTGGCTCTTCCTGAATGTCGTTTTATTTCGTGTTATATTTTACTTTCATTTCTTTTTATTTTCTGCTTATGTAGTTAACTGATAGATTCTTTTAGTGAGGTTCTTTTGTCATTTGGCATTTTTCCTAATCAGTCTACAGTATATAAACGTCGATGATCTTCTATGAGCATATCTACCTGCTGATCTATGAGGCTCAATTAGTTAATTTATTGCGAGGATTTACCGTAATGAGCGTTTTCACTGTCTTTTTATAATTCATTAGCTTTTTATGTAGAGTGATTGATGCAACCGAATATTAGATTATTATTATTATTATTATTATTATTATTATTATTATTATTATTATTATTATTAAAAGTAGTAGTAGTAGTAGTAGTAGTAGTAGTAGTATTCAGTGTTCAATAATCTTTATTAATGAAGAAAATTGGTAAAGATTAGTACAAAAATGAATAGGTATATGCCTGCATTAACAACCATTCAAATCAGAAAGGGGAGGGAGGTAATAGCGCATAGCGCTTTTAAGTTATATTGCAGTCTAAATGAACCTCACCTTTTACCCATCATATACTGTATACTCGTGCTTGTAATCTGTTGGATGACAACGTAAACAACTAACTGAGTAATGCATTTGGATTAATTTCCCCCCCCCCAAAAAAAAAAGGAAAAAAAAGGAGCAATTTGGTTTTCAATTTCAGATAGTATGATCTTTAATTGATTATATCTACTGAAACTCCGACACACCCTGGAATTGTGTTTTGCCCTGACATGTGTGCAGTTTATTTACATCCATAAATACATTTATTGTTGTATGGTAGTCAGAGGACATCTTTGGTTACCGTGTAAACGACTAATAAAGAAAATCTCCTTAGTGGAATGCATCCTTTTTTTTACTTTACATTTGTTTGAGGATTCCAAGTAATAGGAAATCAAACTGGCATCAAGATTATTGTCTTGCTACATTCGTAAGATGTAACTGTTTCATAATCTGACTTATACTGGAGGTCAACTTTTCAAGGGTCATCTTTTCAAGAACCATGCATACATGACGAGAAGGACTTTTAAACAGTATTTTTATGTTTTTTGGTGTAATGGAGAGAGTCGTTAAAATAAACCCGTGTGAAAGCTATTAATAACGCTTCAAACTTGTTCCAGCATTCAAAATAGATTGTCAAAGCGGATAAATGAGATAGGAGAATCCAGTTTTATATCTGATGCTGAGAACCAAGACGATGCTTTTCTTGCTCCCTTTTGCCAAGTCATGGCTTGGAGACGTCTTCTATCTTCGGTATTCCTTATTACCAGTTACATTCCAAGTCTGAAGAAGCTCGCATTCCCATTCTCGTCTTATTTTCTTTCTGGTTTGGATTTTTTTCCCTTTAAATTGACCTTGACATTCAAAAGCATGAATGAAACGATGACGGGAAGAAGAGAGGCTGACGAAGTCTCGGTCGGGAAAAGGAGCAACTGTATATCACTTACTTGTTACTTGCTGTGAAGTTTTAGGTCCGTATTCCACCCATGAGGAGGTGCTCCAACAGACCATCCTTTACTGATCTTGTCGTTTCAACTTCCAGGTGTAGAGACGGCTTGAGAGAATAGTCCTACCTGATGGTGAGAACTTTAAAGTCATATGCTTAGGGAAAAAATAATTTGTGTGTGTATATATATATATATATATATATATATATATAGATAGATAGATAGATAGATAGATATAGATATAGGTGTACGCGACCCGTCAAAAATGACGGCTGAATATTCAGATTGATATGCAAGCACACAGATCCGACCTGTCCCACCCCCACCCATATTCCTAACAACACGACAGTTATCGTTTCCAAGTGTACTGTACCTCTCGGGGTACTCCTTCTCACCTGGGTATGACTACTCCCTCCCCTGGGACGGTGAGAAGCCTAGTAGTTATAAGTCAGGCAGTGCCGCTCAGCGTAATTTAAAATATATATATATATATATATATATATATGGGTGTGTGTATGTATATATAGATAAATAATTTATTTTTTATATATTATATGTATTATATATATATATACATATATATATTTTATTCATAAATATATATATATATATGTATGTATATATATATATATTGAGAGAGAGAGAGAGAGAGAGAGAGAGAGAGAGAGAGAGCGCCCAGACACTTGCTCTATAGGGTTTATACAGTATGTATATATATATATATATATATACATATATATATATATATATATACATACATATATATATATATATATATATGTATAATATGTATATACGGTATATACAGAGAGAGAGAGAGAGAGAGAGAGAGAGAGAGAGAGAGAGAGAGAGGAGAGGAGAGAGAGAGAGAGAGAGAGAGAGCCCCCTCTTCTGCCTGCATATGAATAAACTTACTAAAAGTCTTGTTTCTTGATTTCAGGTAGCCTGACACTTCTGGTGGAGAGGCAGACTTTGCAAGCACAGGTAAGATATACTGTAGAGTTTGATTTATTATTATTATTGTTGTTGTTGTTGCTGTTGTTGTTGTTGCTGTTGTTGTTGTTGCTGATGTTGTAGCTGTTTTAGGGGTTTCACTTTTGCAAGCTGCTCCCATACAGTTCGTAAGGTCTGTTGTGTTTGTTTTTGTTAAATGATTAACCGGTGATGAGGTGTGGGACAGAGGTAGATGGAGAAAGCTGACCAGAAACATCGACCCCACTTAGAAGTGGGAAAAGATGTAGACAAAGAAGAAGAAGAAGAAGATGAAGAAGAAGAAGAAGAAGATCTTTACATCATCCCAATGGGTCGTAACAGCAGTTTTTATAATAGTAATAATATATTTAGTCATAGAAGTGACAACAATTGTTATGCTAGTAATGGTAATAATAGATTCCTTTAGTAGCTTCAGAAGAATATTTATGTTTCACTCATAAATGACTGTTTCCCTTTAATCCTGTTGGATAAGAGGTTGACTTAGTAAGCCAGTTTTCCTTATCCATAGAGAGATTTTTATTATATTACTGAAGTTTTTTTTTTAGTTACGTATAAAAAAAACCTTCGATGGACTTTAGATAGAATGAATTATTCAGTTGAACTTGTTGCATCAGTCGGATTGGGGTAAGGGTTCAGTAAGTTGTAATGAATTACACAACATTACATCGTTCAGAATAGATTAGGGAATTATATCAAATATCAATGGGAGCTATTTGGTTGGAGTAAATAAGGATGTTTTAAATAAGACGAAAAGGTTTGAATTTTCATATCAGTCAGAATGTATGAAAACAATGACTGTCTAATTAAATCAAGTAATTTGTTGTTAATTGGGATGGAACAAACGGTTTACAATGAACCAGCACTAATCAGGGTGCTGTGACAATTAGAATAAAATTAAACATATTTGTCAAAATATTGAATAGTCAGATTTCGTCTTAAAAACTTGTCTCGTTGAACAATGCTTTCAGACTTGAAAGGAAACCATTAGCCCCTCTCTCTCTCTCTCTCTCTCTCTCTCTCTCTCTCTCTCTCTCTCTCTCTCTCTCTCTCTCTCTCTCTCTCAGTTTCCATGGGAGATGCTGGACATAAAAGAAGACAAAGAATTCTAGATTACAAAGATACAACGAAACATAACTCTTACAAATGTGGACGTTCCGGCAAATATATTTGACTCCTTTTTAAATCCTCCCTTTTGCAAGATCTTTGTTTTAGAAAGAGATGCTTGTTACAGTTTCCGTTTTAATTAGCCTGCAACAAGCTTGTTAGTTTGCACTCCAAACAATGCCATTGTGTGAGGAGCTGATGCCGTTATTTTAGCTTGTCCTACCGAAGGGAAGTCTTGTTATTCGATGCTTGATAAACAAGCAATGTTAGATATTCGAATGATTTCATTCTCGCTACTCTTAGGCCTTGGCTCGCCCTTCCTCCCGTATTAATGAAGAGAGAAGAATCCTATTTCTGTTTTCTATTGTGTCAGGTTCTATGGAAGAATATTTTTTACTATATTTCTCGTGTTTGTTATTTAGTATTTGTTGTTTGAAGTAATGGATAGAATTCTTGAAATTCCCCCCCCCCCTTAGCCCGTTTGATCTTTACATTGATATTTCATGGAATAATAGTTTTTGTTAATTAATTTCTCTGGAAGGACTTTGTGGAGTTTTCTTGGTATCCTTCCAAATATCTCATCCATTAGCGTACCAAGTTGTTATTATTATTATTATTATTATTATTATTATTATTATTATTATTATTATTATTATTATTATTATTATTATTATTATTATTATTATTATTCTTGCTGTAAATTTTGGTAATGAGAGTTATTCCTAACATTGCAAATAGACTAACAGAATAACGTTTGAAATATAATATTTGATTCCTGACACAACCGCAGGCATTAGATTAGGACTTCACGTGTGAGAGATAAGAGCATTACCAACAAGGCCACAAAGGCCGCAATCAGAGGTGAAACATACTGTAAGGAGTACATACGGTGTTATCTGAACACCTAATACCGTGCCAGCAAATTATTACCAGGTTTAAATATAAATTATTCTATCGAGTGAATGTGATGGAAATAAGAATAAACAGTAAAGTGTGAAAAATCTGAAATAGAAATTTATTTCTCGTTTCATCATATGAGTGAAAATGTTTCATTTGAGAAGGAAATCCTTTTGAAGTCGCTATGAAATCATTTTCAGTTGTTTTTTGGGATATCCATTGAAAAATTGTATCGTCTTAGATATTAGATGTCATCTGAAGGTTTTATGTAACATTTTGAATATGCCTTGATGCGGTTTATATATATATATATATATATATATATATGTTAGTGTACGCGATCCGTCAAAATGGACGGCTAAATATTTAGATAGATAGTCAACCCTTTCCACCCTTTCCCACTTACCCAAAAGTCAAGAAGAGACCTAATGATCATACAGTTGGTGATGCCGCTCAGTGTATTATATATATATATATACATATATATATATATATATATATATATATATATATATATATATATATATATATCTCCTCAAGGCATATTCAAAATGTTACAAAATGTGTGTATATATAGCCAAGCACTTGGTCTTTATTATATATGGGAGATATTTATCGAAGAGACGATCCTAGATGAAAACATCATGTAAAGAAAATTTTATTGGACAAAACGTTCCTGAAGAATGTATCATTAGAAAATTTAGTTAAAAGTATATGCTTCTATAAAAAGGCTATTGAGATAAGCTATGAGATTTCCTCCAAAAGAAGTATCTTTATTCGATGTGTTCTTATATGTCATTAAAAAGAAATAAAGGCCTCTACCTGGAGTTCTGTCAGAGACAGCATCCAGTTCTATTTCATTCCGGTAATGACCTCGACCCTTGCCAGTATATTCTCCAAAGCAATGGTCGATGCCTCTGTTTTTGTTCCTTTCAAACAAAAGAGCTTAAAGATAAATGGTTTTGCTTATGACCTGCAAAGGAGGCCAAAGAATCCGAGATATTTATACGTCAGTGTATTAAGCAGATCTATCTTTAGATGATATTTTATTCTGTTAGTTTTTTACGTATCCGAAAAGACGGCTAAATAATTTAGTAAATTTGTGCACATGCAGATTCAATCCTTCCCTCCCCTCCCCCCCCCCTTACTAGTCCACTGCAGAACAAGGCCTCAGACATGTCCTTCCACTTCCATCTGTTTATGGTCTTTCTGTGCTATTCCATATATATATATTATATATATACATATATATATATATATATATATATTATATATATATATATATATATATATATATATATATATATGATATATATATATATATATATATATAGCCAGACACTTGCTCTTTAGTATATGTCTTTATAGTTTATATATGAAGTATGTTTTAATGTTGTTGATGTTTTTGAAATACTTTATTTTAGTTGTTCATTACCTCTTATATCGTTTATTTATTTCCTTATTTCCTTTCCTCACTGGGCTATTTTCCCCTATTTGAACCCTTGGGCTTATAGCATCATGCTTTTTCAACCAGGGTTGTAGCTTAGCTAATAATAATAGTAGTAGTAATAATTGGGGAGATATCCTACTAGCGTACTCATGATAATATAACAGTGGGCTGGCGCGGCCAGTCCCTTCATGAGGATATTATGATCTCCCTGGATTTGTCCAAGATGAAGTTGGCTTCCGGGATTTTCATATAATCACGTCAAGCTCAGGAGACATCTGGTAACCTTGTAGTTGGTAGTGACATCAGACAACCCTTCAGTGCAACATTTATGAATCATCTTGTGACAAAAGAAACGGTTACAAAATAGTATCGTTATATTTATGAAATAAAAGTTATTCTTCGGTTAACGTAGAGTATACTATAGGGTACTATATACGTGAGAATAAAAGCTTTGCATTTTGCTGCATTGTAAAGATGCCAGATGAGAGTCTCCTTTTCTTCTCCATGATGTTTAGTCAAGTTTTTGAGGCTTCTTTTTCAAGTCTGCTTATTTATAAAAGGAGTAGTGGTGTTGGTACCTGGTTCAGAAATGGATGATACACATTGCGCCCAAAACACAGTCACTGTTTTATTACATTTTTGCATTATTTATTATATATTCTCTTCATGTTTTACTATTTTTGCTTGATAAAATTTTGTAAGGCAATGTAAATTAAAATTGTAGTTTTTTTCTGGTGTGTTTAAACAAAACTTTTCTTGCATATTCAGGAAAAGTAAGAATAGATTCGGGGAAAAGTAAATATCTGCATCCTGTTCCTCAAAGTAACATTTTACTAAAATTGCCATGAATCCCTAATGATCACGTATTTGTTTTTATTCTCTCATTTCTTACGCGCTCTCCTTGACAGCACTGCAATCCTTAGGTGCTTCCACAAAATGAACCCAACGTGTCGGTGCTTCAAGCCATCTCCACTCGGTTACGATGATCTTCGGTGTTTAGAGTATTATGAACTCAAGAAGATTTGCCCTTCCTTGGTTTTCTTTTATTTATGCATTTTTTTATTTCATTCTTATTTAACCTTCACATATGCTTCTTAATTAACCTTAAAAGGACAGTATTTGATAAGAATTTTTTTTATTGTTATTACTTGGTAAGCTATAACCCTACATGGGAAAATAGGATGATATAAGCCAGGGTTTCAACAAGGAAAAATAGCCCAGTGAGGAAAGGGAACAAGGAAAATTAAAATATTTAAAAAACTGTAACATTAAAATAAATATGTTCTATATGTAATTTAAAAACTTTTAACAAAACAAGAGGAAGGGAAATAAGGTAGAATAGTGTGCCCGAGTGTACCCTCAAGCAAGAGAACTCTAACCCAAGACAGTGGAAGACCATGGTACAGAGGCTATGACACTACCCAAGACTAGAAAACAATGGTTTGATTTAGAAGTGTCCTTCTCCTAGAAGAGCTGCTTACCATAGCTAAAGAGTCTCTTCTACCCTTACCAAGAGGAAAGTGGCAACTGAATCATTACAGTGCAGTCGTTAACCCCTTGAGTGGAGAAGAATTGTTTGGTGATCTCAGTGTTGTCAGGTGTATGAGGACAGAGGATAATATGCAAGGAATATGCCAGACTAGTCGGTGTATGTCTAGGCAAAGGGAAAATTAACCGTAACCAGAGAGAAGGATCCAATATAGTACTGTCTGGCCAGTCAAAGGACCCCATAACTCTCTAGCAGTAGTATCTCATCGGGTGGCTGGTGCCCTGGCCAACCTACTATTGTAATAGAATGCTCAATAGAAGTATGCATGACAAATGAAATGAATTAGCAAATAAGGAAAACAAAGGATTAAGTGCACACATACTTAAACCAGTAGTAGTATTTTAAGAAAATTATAATAACTGCATGATTTACTGCCTGTTTGGATAAGCTGATACTATCATTCAACTTTTGCATATTACAAAGCAATTATATTCTTATTTAGGTATTTCTGTTTACTGGCTTTCATAACATGACATTTTTTGTATGATGAAATTGAATGAAATAAAGTCAAATACATGTGAATCATTCAATAAACCTAACATAACAGAAAAAATTTCCTTTCGTATCCTCATCGTTTTTTCGCAATCAGGCGAAAAAATTTTCTCATGTAGTTTCGTATGCAGAAACTTTCGTATTCTGGGGTATTACTATGTTTCGTACTTTGAGTTGTTTTATCAACAATTGAGGAAAATAAAATTCAATACAGTAGATTAACCTTTGACTATTTATTAAAGGTGATGGCTGCATTTAATAGGAGAAACTAATCCTCAACCCATTAAAGTTGAACAATACTGTTTCATCAAATTCATAGAGGATTAAAATATTCAAATTTGAATAGGCAAAAGCCTTCTGTAAAAGGGGAATGGGAAAGAGTTTCAGGGCAAATACCTTCCCACTCCAAAGGTAGATGCAAAATAAACTTCCTCGGAATGTCATTGCCATTTGTTTATAATAATGATGATAAACTGAAGGTTTTTGCCAATTGAGTTTCAGAGGAAAAGTTTTAATCTTTGAATTTATAAGTGACTTTGAAAAACAGTTCAAAGTAAGAGGTATTTTGGGGAAAATACTCACCATCACCTATGGAGGAGGATTAGGAGGAAGAGGAGGAGGAGGAGGAGGAGGGAGGAATACCAATAAAACATCAGTTTGTGACACAACCAAATGATGAAAACAGCAATATTCATAAAAGGAGAAGTAGAAGGTGAAATGTCAACTTGTGACATAACCGAATGACGATAACAGCAATAATTATAATTTTGATAAATTTACGTACTATAACAACAATAAAGGATAATAAACGATGAAAGGACCTGAATAACTTGCGGAACCCGACGACGTAAAGCAAATTTAATTATACAGTAACTTGACAACAATGAATAATTGCGAATTTCAACCCTTTGCGAGAGGAATAGTGGATTGTCGTACCAAGGATGCTAATTGCCTTGATGCAATGTTATGCATATGAATTGTTTAATTGCTTGGCAATGATTATCCAAACATCCCTCAGTGTGACCTTTACGAGGAAACTGGATTATTGGGATTAGAGGAACTATTAGCATAGAGAGAGAGAGAAAGAGAGAGAGAGAGAGAGAGAGAGAGAGAGAGAGAGAGAGAGAGATTTTTCACATGTTCTTCACTGTTTTTCTTTCAAGTACTCAATATACCTTGAGGGATATTATACTTGGAATTAATTATGCAATATGACCATATATATATATATATATATATATAGTGTGTGTGTGTGTGTGTTTGTGTATGTTTGTGTCTATGGTATGCAAATAAATAGATATCATGTGTGAAAAGTACTGAAATTTTTATAATTGTTAATGTTATTTTTTAAACAGTTTTTTTTTTCTAGAATTATTGATTTCGTGGCCAGGAATCCAGGTATTGTTTTCAAAGTTTTGTGTATATTTTATGAATGCATCCTGCGTCTAATTTTTTTTTTTTTCTGTCAAAATCACTCTTTGTAATGAATGCTTTAAGTAACAAGTACATTTATGTTAAAGAAGTCCACAATAATATATTGATGTATTCTGTTTTGGAGATATGTTAAAATATGATGATAAGATCTGATTGATTTTTTTTTTCAATTATTCTTTCTTTTATGAATTGATGGTTTTTTATGAAGTTAGGTTGAAATTGTCACTTTCTCCTTTCTTTAGTTAGTACGTGCTACTCGTTGTCCTGAGGATATTTATTTGGCCCAAATGTCGTGTTGCCACATTTACTGGTTCTTTAGGCCGAAAGGTCTTTTGTTTCCTTCACCAAAAGGTGTGCAGCTGACATTATTAAAACGTCCTGGATAGAGATTTACTCAAGTTTTTAATATTTTGCTGCACTTCCACGGAAAACCATTCTTATTTGTCTTTTTCTGTTTTCTCACTGATCTTTTTTTTCAGATCGAGGCATTTTTTTATGTAGGAATTAACCCGATCTGAATCCTTACTCTTTTGACCTTTATTGAGAAAAGAACAACCCAGAAAATTTTATACATGACATATGCACACTTTTCATATGTTCACATTTGAAGGGAAATTAACCTGGGTTTTCACAATGTTTTGACATTATTGGTATATATTATGTACTTAGGAAATAGCTGGTCTAGAGATTTTGAACGATAGGATATGAACTAATATATGAGATGTAATGTAATTGTGTAATATACTGTACATAAAACCTCGAGAACAGTGCCTGGCTTACTGACTACAAAATGAATAATTCCAAAGAGCTTAGTTTCAAAGGTAACAATAACAGATGCTATTTATCTACATACTATACACATACTAATATATATATGTGTATCTGTGTAAGTGTATATATATATATATATATGTATATATATATATATATATATATATTCTACCTCACAAAGGGATCGAATCCTTGCTCCTTCAAATGAAAGGCAAGGTTGCTATCAATTATGCCACCCGAGGTTCTAAAAGAAGTTGGAACCTAAGTGCTTACTGCATTTCAGGATTTAGGCTACCTATTGAGACATCAGTCTCGTACCAGTGAGTTGTTGTGAGACTGATGTCTCACCGGGTAAATCTTGAAATGCAGTTAGCACTTAGGTTCTGACATCTTTTAAAAACCTCTGGTAGCGACCTTTTCTTCCATTTGAAGTGACTAGGGTTGGATCTCAGTATGAGGTAGAAATTTATTTTTATTTGAGCACGATATTTTGTTGATTTTTATCCACACACACACACACACACATACACACACATATATATATATATATATATATACACACATACATACATACATACATATATACAGTATGTATATGTAGACACCTCAGGTCGGTTCACATACGATTTTTTGCTTTTATTTGGTAGTGAGAAGGTGTATCATAACACCCATTATTGTTGTTTTGGAAATGTCCTTCCATGCAATGCTTCCCTCGATGTTGTCAATTTGGAAGAAAATCTTTTGCTGAGTGAAATTACGTAATCGCAGATATTCCAGGTGAAAGCATGAGGGAGAACGTGGATGATACGAGCAGTAACACTGCAAATCACAATTGAAATAGAATAGTAATTTTAAGACTATAATACTGTTATAAACTGCAGATTGCCCCAAGCTCTTAATTAGAACTGTCTATTGTTATTGAAAATGATCACTGTATTAGAATGGCTGTACGTTGCTCATGAGAGGGAAGAATTGCCGAAATGTTATGACCAAAGATTTACGAAAGGTTGTTGTTAAGGGAAGTTAAATCGTACAAGAATCGGATGTTTATGAAAGGCTATGAATTTGTTTACGTAATTTATGGAGACTTGGAGAATTGTTGTGGCAAAAGAGATGACTGATTGATAAAACGAAAAGCTGAGGTTAATGAAGATGAATAAACTTAAATTAATGAAAGATGAAATTATAAATAGAATTAAATTAGATTCCCTTGAAATATATAAATGTGAATTATGAAGACGGAAATAAAACAGTTACGTCGGAAGGTATTGCCATAGAATTCACTGAAATAAATTACTTGCCAGTTTGATAAGTGTTTATAAAGTGACAATTGAGGATCTTAGAGAAAATAACATTTAAATTTATTCACCCGAAAAAATTAATAGCATAAAATTCCTATTATCCAGAGCAATAGAAAGACATGGGTGTGAAAATACCAAGAAACGCAAACATTATCAGCGCAAAATAACGGCGAATTCTGATAGAAGAAAATAATTCCCATGATTTGCAGACATCACCTTCGGTAATTGTATCCGCAAGGTGTTTTCCTACTCTCTTACCCCTCGAAGGAATTTGGTGTCAGGTGAGCTGGGACCGCTGAGGTCATTGTGACTTTGGTGCATTTTAGGATGGATGAAATGGGGAGGGATAAAGTGATGGGAAAAGGGAGTGATGGTAAACAAAGTGAAATGGAGAGGGATGAAATATTTGATTATTGCTCGTCCTCCGAGGGGTGGGAGTTTACACGCCGAGATCATCCACATATATGTATACTTGTTTGTGTGTGTATATATATATATATATATATATATATATATTTACACGTGTGTTTATGTGTGATTATGTTTACATGTATACATATATGTATTTATGTATAGTCTGTCATAGAAAAACGTTGAAAAGACAAGAGTGGAAGGACATGTGTGAGGCGATTGTCCTGCAGTGGACTAGCAACGGCTGATAATGATAATGAAATATATATATATATATATATATATGTGTGTGTGTGTGTGTGTGTGTGTCCTTGTGTGTGCGTACGTACGTGCGTATGTATATATGTATGCATAGATTGGCATAGGAAGACGATAAACACAAGACTAGAAGGACATGTCTCAGACCTGCCATAGTGGGACTTGACCCTTCAGTATGATGAACATGCTACAACTTCACGAGAGAGAGAGAGAGAGAGAGAGAGAGAGAGAGAGAGAGAGAGAGACTTCCGGTAATCAGGAGTAGTATAGCATTTTTTTTTTTGGAACCTTTTGGAGGCGATTCATCAAAGGGTTGGCTGGTCTTGTGGCTGAATAAAGAATGCCGCAATTCTTCCGTAACACGCGTCACTTACAAGATTGCAGGTGGTAGGAAAACGGAATCTCTCTCTCTCTCTCTCTCTCTCTCTCTCTCTCTCTCTCCCACACACACACACACGCATCAAATATATGGAAATATACATATTTAAATACGGTGAAGTTATATTAAAACTGTAAGATATGATAATCTGTGGTGTACACAGATACTATATATATAGATATTATATCCTAAATTTATTTCTGTCAGCTCGTCTAATGACACAGCAAGATCTTCCTCCCTAGACAGGGTCCTGACGTTGTAGGTTGCAAGGTTCAGTTTCCAAAGGTGGACTATTCTAGTCCAGAGATTCTTAGCATCCCCTGCAGTGGGATGTAGCTGCCTTCCCCCTTGAGCAGTTGTTCCACTGCCGCTGGGGACTACGGGTCGAGACGGGGTTGTGATATAAATGTCTGGGTTTTGTCTAGTTTTCATCACCACGTTAGCCACTGTGGATTGGTGATGGTGGGAGATTTTCGTCTGATTGCTCACAACAAACCAACTTAATATGGGTGGTCCTGACTAGTATAGCATTTCTGATCATTGTGATGCGCAGACTCACTCACCTCGTTTAGTTATCCCCACTCAGAAATTAAATCAATTATGTTTTGTCCTTGACTTGTTTTTATATAGTTTTATTTCCTGCCGATATCAATAAGTGATATAACCTTTAATTTCTTATAAACTCTGTCATTCTCTAGTCTAGTTACAATTAAGATATTATTCTTGTCATATCTACCAGAACCGTTTTTGAAAATCTACTGGGTCCTCATAACCTCAAGACATCATCATTATTTTTTATACACTTTCCGCAGAAGCCCCGAATTTGAAATGAGAAATAAATGATGAAGATATTTTTTGGGTGAGATCCAAAGTCACGTTTCGCATTCTTTTGCCTCGAGTTAGATTCAGTCACGTTTGGCAGTAAGGATGGAGAATAGATTGGAATATAGATAGCATATATCTTCATCATCAAACAGGTTTGGAAATTGTGAAGAAAAGATTCTTGTGGCTATTAACAACACATGATTCGAGTGAATGTGACCATCGGATGTATTTCGCTATTGAAACAAGATGCCTTCTAGTATCACAGGTATTTGCAGGCATGAGGTGAAATGTCTTTATATTCATCGTAGACCAGGAGCTTGCTTACTTTAGATTAGCCTCCCTTATAAAGAAGGGGACCACGAGCTCTTGCACTAAGGGCAGCGTGCAAAACCAGCTAGCTGTTTCTGGCGCTTATTTGTTTGAAGTCTTCCAAAGAAAAGAAAGCATTTTCTTTTACATCCCTTTTTGAAAACTGAGACTTTCGCGTGGAAATTCTATTCAAGCACTACAATGGAATTCGGCAAGGTAACTTTTTTTATTGGTGATTTATTTTGCTCTAATATGTTGACAGAAAAGTACTTATTTATCAAAGTACCTCTCTCTCTCTCTCTCTCTCTCTCTCTCTCTCTCTCTCTCTCTCTCTCCTCATCTCTCTCTCTCTCTCTCTCGTCGTGACAAGAGCTTATAAATTTTCATAGCGTTATTACCAAGCCATTATCTTTCGAGGCTATAAAAATCCTACCCCTATGCCTGGGTGTTCTAGTGTCCATTGGCGGGAATGTGCTGCTATTTACCCGCTATGATGCAGAAATGACTCAATAGAAGAGGAAATGCCTCATGATACGAAAGAAGATGAGCATTAGCGAAGATGGACTCGAGGGTAAAATGAGATTGTTGGTGAAGGGGATTTACCCATAGTGCAATGAGAGATACCCTTTAAAACAAGAGAAGACTCTAGGCGAAAGAGATGCCTTTTACTGCAATATGATATGGCCCTTTGTAACAAAAGAATATGATCCTTGGTGAAATAGTATTTGGCCTTTGAAACCAAAAAACGCTGTTTGGAATAAGCGAACGTGGCATTCGGTACAAGATGAGACGTATCTTTGTGTGGGAGTGAGAGAACATCGATGGCGGATGAAGTATCTCGTTGGTGCAATAGACAAAACTCTTCGTGCAAGACTGATGCTGTTTCAGTCAGGTTGTGGATATGAATTCTGAGTAGAAATTTTACATTTCAGTATAGTGTTTTTCTTTTAGTTTTTGGTGTGGGGGGGGAGGGATTTCGATTATATATCTGGAATTTTGGTGCTGAAATTAATGCAAAGACTAAATTCGATGCGATTTGGTTAATATGACTTTACCTCCTGAAGTCAACGTTTCAACGTGTTTTTTTTTTTTTTTTTTTGCTTTTTTTTTTGTTACAGTCTAGTTTTGATCCGAAGGTTCATATGTACTATTTGTTTGTAGCGGAGAGAGAGAGAGAGAGAGAGAAGAGAGAGAGAGAGAGAGAGAGAGAGAGAGAGAGAGAGAGAGAGAGAGAGAGAGAGTGTGTGTGTCTCAGGTAACGCAAACCCTGTTAGACATCCTTTTTCGGATGCAGTTTGATTCCTTGACCATCATGGCTTTATAGAAAACAGAAAAACTATACAAAAAAAAAAAAAAAGACAACGACTAAAAATGATTCCGGATAGCCTTGTACTGGGTGGGAGTTGGGAGCAGTGTTGCAGGGGAGTCTGGTTGCCTTGTCCTTAACCCGAAGGAGAGAAAGATAAGGGTGATACTGAGGTGACATTTCCCCTGCTTGCCAAACGGTAACGACGAGTATTTTTGGAAGGAAAATTATTCTGTTTATCTAAAGAAAGTATATTATTTACATAAGTATATGAGAGGTTCTATTATTAAAAAATTAGTTCAAGCACACAAACCTAATGTTTTTTCAAACGACAATTTTGGAAGCTACATTAACATTTCGTTAAGTAATGCATTATAGTGTAGTTTTTTCTTTTACTTTTTTATAATAAAATAGCTTTTCATGGAACATGATTTGCAATTAGTGTTATGTTTTTTTTTACGGTATCAGAAGAAAATAATAAAGATAAAGACAATGAAGTCTTAATTCAAACGGGTCAACACAATACAAAGTGCTTCGTATGAAGGTCACGTTACAGTAGCATTCCAAAAATCGTAATTGGGGTTAATCTCTACGGCGATAAGCAGACTGAATTGTTTCATTTGCTTATCTCTCTCTCTCTCTCTCTCTCTCTCTCTCTCTCTCTCTCTCTCTCTCTCTCTCTCTCTCACACAGGAGGATAGTGCTGTTAACGCCTTTCTTGGTGTGCGCTATAGGTTATTGCAGAATGCCTGGCACTGTGGTCAGACAAGAGATCGTGCAATATTGCAGACCGTTCAAAGTAATTAGATTTGAATATTGAAGAGTCCCCAGGGGTCTGATGTGGACCCCCGAGGAGTAGACTCAGTTCCTCTGGACTCTTAAAAACTTGTCGATCAAATTTCTCAAATTTTCGAAGGCTCCAAGTCAATGGATACTAGACATTATTCAATTGTCTTTGATAAGAGTTTATCTCCCTTAGGTACTACCTTTGTTTATACTTCTATTTTACCTCCCGTCCACCTGTCTCTCCCTCTTGCTGTCAAACCTCTTTTATAGCTCTCTCCCTCTCTCTCTCTCTCTCTCTCTCTCTCTCTCTCTCTCTCTCTCTCTCTCTCTCTCTCTCTCTCATCATGCTTATATTCTTTTACATTTAGAATATACATATAGGGATGAAAGGTACCCCTAAACGTTAATGCTGCTGTCCCATTTTTCATGCTAAATTAAATGGCCACCAATAGCTGACGTTAAAAAGCTTCTATTTTGTCTTATGGTTACGGAAGGAACAAGTGTTCAATTATTATTATTATTATTATTATTATTATTATTATTATTATTATTATTATTATTATTATTATTATGCATATGAATTGTTTAATTGCTTGGCAATGATTATCCAAACATCCCTCCGTGTGACCTTTACGAGGAAACTGGATTATTAGGATTAGAGGAACTATTAGCATAGAGAGAGAGAGAGAGAGAGAGAGAGAGAGAGAGAGAGAATTTTCACATGCCTTTCTTTCAAGTATTCTATATACCTTGAGAGATATTTTACTTGAAATTGATCATGTAATGCGACCATATATATATATATATATATATATGTATATATATATATATATATATATATTATATTTATATATATATTTATATATATGTTTATAGTGTGTGTATGTGTTTGTGTATGTTTGTGTCTATAGTATGTAAATAAATAGATTTGTGTGAAAAGCACTGAAATTTTTATAATTGTTAATGTTAATGAAACAGTTTTTTTTTCTAGAATTATTGATTTCGTGGCCAGGAATCCAGGTATTGTTTTCAAAGTTTTGTGTATATTTTATGAATGCATCCTGCGTTTAATTTCTTTCTGTCAAAAATACTCTTTGTAATGAATGCTTTGAATAATAGTACACTTGTGTTAAAGAAGTCCACAATAATATATCGTTGAATTCTGTTTTGGAGATATGTTAAAATATGATAATAAGATCTGATTGATTTTTTCTTTCAATTATTCTTTCTTTTATGAAATGTTGATTTTTAAACAAGTTAGGTTGAAATTGTCACTTTCTCCTTTCTTTAGTTAGTACTTCTGAGGGTATTTATTTGGCTGAAGTGTCTTGTTGCTACATTTACTGGTTCTTTAGGCCGAAAGGTCTTTTGTTTCCTTCACCTAAAGCTGTGCAGCTGACATTATTAAAACATCCTGGATAGAGATTTTCTCAAGTTTTTAATATTTTGCAGCACTTCCATGAAAAACCATTCTTATTTGTCTTTTTCCGTCTTCTCGCGGATCTTTTTTTTTTCAGATCGAGGCATTTATTTTTGTAGAAATTAACCCGATCTGAATCCTTACTATTTTGACCTTTATTGAGAAAAGGACAACCCAGAAAATTTTATACATGATATATGCACACTTTCATATGTTCACATTTGAAGGGAAATTAACCTGGGTTTTGACATTATTGGTATATATTATGTACTTAGAAAATAGCTGGTCTAGAGATTTTGAACGATAGGATATGGACTAAAATATGAGATGTAATGTAATTATTTAATATATATAAAACATCGAGAACAGTGCATGGCTTACTGACTACAAAATTAATAATTATATGAAAGGAGAGCTTAGTTTCAAAGGTAACAATAACAGATACTATTTATTTACACACTGTCCACATACTATTATATATGTGTCTGTATATATATGTATATATATATAGATATATATATATATATATATATATATCTATATATATATATATATATATGTATATATATAATTTCTACCTCACACAGGGATCGAACCCTTGCTCCTTCAAGTGAAAGGCAAGGTTGCTATCAATTATGCCACCCGAGGTTCTAAAAGAAGTTGGAACCTAAGTGCTTACTGCATTTCAGGATTTAGGCTACCTAGTGAGACATCAGTCTCGTACCAGTGAGTCGTTATGAAACTGATGTCTCACCAGGTAAATCTTGAAATGCAGTTAGCACTTAAGTTCTGTCATCTTTTAAAAATCTGTGGTAGCGACCTTGTCTTCCATTTGAAGTGACTAGGGTTTGATCTCAGTATGAGGTAGAAATTTATTTTTATTTGAGAACGATATTGTGTTTATTTTCATCCACACACACACAGAAACACACACACATACACACACACACACACACACATATATATATATATATATATATATATATATATATTTATATAATATATATATATATATATATATATTATTATGTATGTATGTATACATACATACATACATACATACAGTATGTATATGTAGACAACTCTGGTCGGTTCACATAGAAGCATTTGCTTTTATTTGTTAGGGAGAAGGTGGATCATCACAGCCATTATTGTTGTTTTGGAAATGTCCTTCCATGCAATGCTTCCCTCGATGTTGTCAATTTGGAAGAAAATCTATTGCTGAGTGAAATTACGTAATCGCAGATATTCCAGTTGAAAGCACGAGGGAGAACGTGGATGAAACGAGCAGTAACAATGCAAATCCACAATTGAAATAGAATAGTCATTTTAAGACTATAATACTGTTATGAACTGCAGATTGCCACAAGCTCTTAATTAGAACTGTCTATTGTTATTGAAAATGATCAGTGTATTAGAATGGCTGTACGTTGCTCATGAGAGGGAAGAATTGCCGAAATGTTATGACCAAAGATTTACGAAAGGTTGTTGTTAACGGAAGTTAAATCGTACAAGAATCGGATGTTTATGAAAGGCTTTGATTTTTTTTACGTAATTTATGAAGACTTGATCAACATGTGAACGCTTGAAGAATTGTTGTGGCAAAAGAGATGACTGATTGATAAAACGAAAAGCTGAGGTTAATAAAGAAGATAAATAAACTTAAATTAATGAAAGATGAAATTTTAAATAGAATTAAACTAGATTCCCTTGAAATACCAAAATATGAATTATGAAGACGGAAATAAAACAGTGACGTCCTAGGCATTGTCATAGAATTCACTGAAATAAATTACTTGCCAGTTTGATAAGTGTTTATAAAGTGACAATTGAGGAAATTAAAGAAAATAACATTCAAATATATACTCCCAAAAAAATTAATAGCATAAAATTACTATTATCCAGAACAATAAAAATACATGGGTGTGAAAATACTAAGTAACGCAAACATTATCAGCGCAAAATAACGTCAAATTCTGATAGAAGAAAATAATTCCCATGATTTGCAGACATCACCTTCAGTAATTGTATCCGCTCGGCGTTTTCCTACTCTCTTACCCCTCGAAGGGAATTTTGTGTCAGGTGAGCTGGGACCGCTGAGGTCATTGTGACTTTGGTGCATTATAGGATGATGAAATGGGGAAGGTTAAAGTGATGGGAAAAGGGAGTGATGATAAACAACGTGAAATGGAGAGGGATGGAATGTTTGATTATTGCTCGTCCTCCGAGGGGCGGGGAGGGGGGTGAGTTTACACGCCGAGATCATCACATATATGTATACTTGTGTGTGTATATATGTATATATATATATATATATATACTATATATTATATATATATATTATATAATATATATATATATATAAAATGTATATAATATATATGTATGTGTGTGTGTTTATGTTTACATGTATACATATATGTATTTATATATAGCCTGGCATAGAAAGACATTAAACAGACGAAAGTGGAAGGACATGTCAGAGACGATTGTTCTGCATTGGACTAGTACATAAATACATACATATACCAAGGCACTTCCCCCAATTTTGGGGGGTAGCCGACATCAACAATGAAATAAAAACAAAAACGGGACCTCTACTCTCTACGTTCCTCCAGCCTAACAAGGGACCCTCCCACATTATCCACCACAGATGAAGCTTCATAATGCTGAATCCCCTACTGCTGCTACCTCCGCGGTCATCTAAGGCATCGGAGGCAGCAGCAGGGCCTACCGGAACTGCGTCACAATCGCTCGCCATTCATTCCTATTTCTAGCACGCTCTCTTGCCTCTCTCACATCTATCCTCCTATCACCCAGAGCTTCCTTCACTCCATCTATCCACCCAAACCTTGGCCTTCCTCTTGTACTTCTCCCATCAACTCTTGCATTCATCACCTTCTTTAGCACACAGCCATTTTCCATTCTCTCAACATGGCCAAACCACCTCAACACATTCATATCCACTCTAGCTGCTAACTCATTTCTTACACCCGTTCTCACTCTCACCACTTCATTCTTAACCCTATCTACTAGAGATACACCAGCCATACTACTTAGACACTTCATCTCAAACACATTCAATTTGTGTCTCTCCGTCACTTTCATTCCCCACAACTCCGATCCATACATCACAGTTGGTACAATCACTTTCTCATATAGAACTCTCTTTACATTCATGCCCAACCCTCTATTTTTTACTACTCCCTTGACTGCCCCCAACACTTTGCATCCTTCATTCACTCTCTGACGTACATCTGCTTCCACTCCACCATTTGCTGCAACAACAGACCCCAAGTACTTAGACTGATCCACCTCCTCAAATAACTCTCCATTCAACATGACATTCAACCTTGCATCACCTTCCCTTCTCGTACATCTCATAAGCTTACTCTTACCCACATTAACTCTCAACTTCCTTCTCTCACACACACTTCCAAATTCTGTCACTAATCGGCCAAGCTTCTCTTCTGTGTCTGCAACCAGTACAGTATCATCCGCAAACAACAACTGATTTACCTCCCATTCATGATCATTCTCGTCTACCAGTTTTAATCCTCGTCCAAGCACTCGAGCATTCACCTCTCTCACCACTCCATCAACATACAAGTTAAACAACCACGGTGACATCACACATCCCTGTCTCAACCCCACTCTCACCAGAAACCAATCACTCACTTCATTTCCTATCCTAACACATGCTTTACTACCTTTGTAGAAACTTTTCACCGCTTACAACAGCCTTCCACCAACTCCATATAACCTCATCACATTCCACATTGCTTCTCTATCAACTTTATCATACGCTTTCTCCAGATCCATAAACGCAACATACACCTCCTTACCTTTTGCTAAATATTTCTCGCATATCTGCCTTACTGTAAAAATCTGATTCATACAACCTCTACCTCTTCTAAAACCACCCTGTATTTCTAAGATTGCATTCTCTGTTTTATCCTTAATCCTATTAATCATTACTCTACCATACACTTTTCCAACTACGCTTAACAAACTAATACCTCTTGAATTACAACACTCATGCACATCTCCCTTACCCTTATATAGTGGTACAATTCATGCACAAACCCAATCTACTGTTACCATTGACAACACAAAACACCTTAAACAATCTCACCAACCATTCAAGTACAGTCACACCCCCTTCCTTCAACATCTCAGCTCTCACACCATCCATACCAGACGCTTTTCCTACTCTTGTTTCATCTAGTGCTCTCCTCACTTCATCTATTGTAATCTCTCTCTCATTCTCATCTCCCATCACTGGCACCTCAACACCTGCAACAGCAATTATATCTGCCTCCCTATTATCCTCAACATTCAGTAAACTTTCAAAATATTCCGCCCATCTTTTCCTTGCCTCCTCTCCTTTTAACAACCTTCCATTTCCATCTTTCACTGTCTCTTCAATTCTTGAGCCAGCCTTCCTTACTCTCTTCACTTCTTTCCAAAACTTCTTCTTATTCTCTTCATATGAATGTTCTAATCCCTGACCCCACCTCAGGTAAGCTGCCCTCTTTGCCTCACGTACCTTGCGCTTTACTTCCACATTTTCTCTTTATATTTTTCATACTTCTCTATACTATTACTCTGCAGCCATTCTTCAAAAGCCCTCTTTTTCTCTTCCACTTTTACCTTCACTCCTCCATTCCACCATTCACTGCCCTTCCTCATGCTGCCTCCAACAACCTTCTTGCCACACACATCACTTGCAATCCCAACAAAATTTTCTTTTCCTAACTTCCTCTCCTCCTCTAAATTGCCAGTTTCTCTTACTTTCACTTCGTCATATGTCATTTTCAACCTTTCCTGATATTTACTTTTTATCCCCGGTTTTATTAGCTCTTCAACCCTCACTAGCTCCCATTTACATCCACCTACTCTATTCCCCCACTCTTTTGCTACAACTAATTTTCCTTCCACCAAAAAATGATCAGACATACTGTTAGCCATACCCCTAAACACGCGCACGTCTTTCAATCTTCCAAACATTCTTTTAGTTATCAACACATAATCCATTAATGCCCTTTCTACTACTCTTCCATTTGCCACTCTTACCTATGTATACTTATTTTTATCTTTCTTTTTGAAAAATCTATTACTTATCACCATCTCTTGCTCAACACACATATCTACCAGTCTCTCACCACTCTCATTTTCACCTGGTACGCCATACTTCCCAATGACACCTACCTCTCCAGCGCCCACTCTAGCATTCAAGTCACCCATGACAACTACATAATTCCTTCTACCCAGTCCTTTTACACACCTAGTTAATTCATTCCAGAACTCATTCCGCTCTTCACTTTTCTCACTACCTGGCCCATACGCACTGACAAACGCCCAACATTCCCTACCCAACCTAACCCTTACCCACATTAACCTAAATGATATCTCCTTCCATTCCACTACTTTACCTGTCATCCATTCACTCAGCAATAAAGCCACACCCTCTCTCGCTCTTCCCCTTTCAATCCCAGACACTCTACCAGACATTTCACCAAACATCACTTCACCCTTTCCTTTTATCTTCGTCTCACACAAGGCCAATACATCCATCCTTCTATTCTTAAACATACTTCCAATTTCACATCTTTTACTCTATCGTACTACATTCACGCACATTCAAACACCCCAAAACTAGAGTGCGGGGAGCAGTCACTCTCCCCCTAGCTCCATCTCTTTGTCGATGTCTCACAGGATGTATATACAGGAGAGGGGGTTTCCAGCCCCCTCGTCCCGTCCCTTTTAGTCGCCTCTTACGACACGCAGGGATAACGTTGGCGCTATTCTAAATTTTTTTTATATGCCCCCGCGGCCACAGGGACTAGTAACGGCCAATAATTATAATGGTATATATATATATATATATATATATATATATATATATATATATATACATATATATATAAAATGTGTATGTGTGCGCGCTTGTATGTACGTTGGTACATACGTACGTACGTATATATGTATGTATGTATGTATATAAAGATTGGAATAGAAAGACTGTAAACACGAGACTGGAAGGACATGTCTGAGACCTGCCATGGTGGAACTCGGCCCTTCAGCGCGAATATCATGCTACAATTTCACGAGGAGAGAGAGAGAGAGAGAGAGAGAGAGAGAGAGAGAGAGAGAGAGAGAGAGAGAGACTTCCGGTAATCAGGAGTAGTATAGCATTTTTATTTTCGGAACCTTTTGGAGGCGATTCATCAAAGGGTTGGCTGGTCTTGTGGCTGAATAAAGAATGCCGCAATTCTTCCGTAACACGAGCCACTTCCAAGATTGCAGGTGGTAGGAAAACGGAATCTCTCTCTCTCTCTCTCTCTCTCTCTCTCTCTCTCTCTCTCTCTCACGCATCAAATATATGAAAATATACATTTTTAAATACATTGAAGTTGTATTAAAGCTGTAAATTACGATAATCTGCGGTGTACACAGATATATATATATATATATATATATATATATATATTATATATATATTATATATATATTATATATATATACACATATCTCATCAGCCGTTATTATGCCTCTGCTGAACAAAGGCCTCAAACATGTTCTTCCCCCTGGCGTCTGTTTATGGTCTTTCTGCGCCAGTTCACAACCGCAAACTTTCTTAGTTCGTCACTCCATCGTCTTCTTTTCCTCCACCTGCTTCTTTAACAATCGGTAGGGACCCATTTTGTTATGTGTAATATCCATGTATTGTCTGTCATTCTTATCTTATGTCCTGCCCATGTCCATTTATTTTTCATACATGTAAGAATATCCTCTAGTTCAGTTTGCTCTCGTATCCATGTTGCTCTTTTTCTGTCTCTTAATGTTATTCCCATCATTAATCTTTGCCTCGCTCTTTGAGTTGTAACTAGCTTATGTTCTAAGGCTTCCGTAAGGTTCCAAGTTTCTGATGCATAAGTTAATAACGGTAGGACTATCTCATTAAATAATTTTTTTAGAGAAAGTGGCATTTTAATTTTCATAATGTCATTTTGTTTACCAAATGCTCTCTATCCCATGCTAATCCTTCTTTTAATTTCGGTCTCGTGTCCCTAAGTACATATGTTTATTAACAATCTCAAGTGGTTTGTCCTTAAGTCTTATTTGTTGTCTGCATTTTCATTGAACAGTATCTTAGTTTTACTTTTATTCATTTGAGTCCTACATTTCTGCTCACTCTCTTCAAATCTATCATCTATTGTAATTCCTCCCATGATTCGCTAAACACAACTATATCACCTTCAAATCTTAGGTTGTTAACTTATTGGGTGGTAATTTTTCAGTTCTTTTGTGTCTCTCTTTTTGTGAATTAGTACAATGATAATTTTTTTTTCCAAGTTGTAGGTATAGAGCATTCTTGAAGACATGTGGTGTAGAGTTCAGCGAGTTTTATTACCATGAAACCTCCTGCATATATTATTAAATCAATTGTTAGGCCATCTTCTGCTGCTTTGCCTCTTTTCATGCCTTTTACTGCTCTCCTTACTTCTCCTACTGTTGCATTTGGTACAGGCTCAGGTGTTTCATTATTTCTATTGGTGAAGTTCTATCACTAGTACTGCAAAGGTATTCTATGATACCTGCAAGATTTTTATTAATAAGAAAAACTACTCCATTTTCTTTGTTCCTTTCATGTCCTTTGAAGCAAAATATATGGCCCTTTTTTTTCATTTCTATATATTAATCCCCAATTCATATAATTTCACTTAATCTCATTTTATCCCAAATTTATTTCTGTCAGCTCTTCTAATGACACAGCAAGATCTTCCTCCCTAGACAGGGTCCTGACGTTGTAGGTTGCAGGGTTCAGTTTCCAAAGGTGGCCTATTCCAGTCCAGAGAATCTTAGCACCCCCTGTAGTGGGATGTAGCTGCCTTCCCCCTTGAGCAGTTGTTCCACTGCCGCTGGGGACTACGGGTCGAGACGGGGTTGTGATATAAATGTCTGGGTTTTGTCTAGTTTTCATCACCACGTTAGCCACTGTGGATTGGTGATGGTGGGAGATTTTCGTCTGATTACTCACAACAAACCAACTTAATATGAGTGGTCCTGACTAGTATAGCTTTGCTGATCATTGTGATGCGCAAACTCACTCACCTCGTTTAGTTATCCCCACTCAGAAGTTAAATCAATTATGTTTTGTCATTAACTTGTTTTTATATAGTTTTATTTCCTCTTGTTATCAATAAGTGATATAACCTTTAATTTTTTATAAACTCTGTCATTCTCTAGTCTAGTTATAATTAAAATATTCGTCTTGTCATATCTACCAGAACCGTTATTGAAAATCCATTGGGACCTCATAACCTCTACACATCATCATCATTTTTCATACACTTTCCGCATAAGCTCCGAATGAGAAATAAATGATGAAGATATTTTTTGGGTGAGATCCAAAGTCACGTTTCGCATTCTTTTGCCTCGAGTTAGATTCAGTCACGTTTGGCAGTAAAGATGTAGAATAGATTGGAATATAGATAGCATATATCTTCATCATCAAACAGGTTTGGAAATTGGGAAGAAAAGAGATTATTGTGGCTATTAACAACACGTGATTCTAGTGAATGTGACCATCGGATGTATTTCGCTATTGAAACAAGATGCCTTCTAGTATCACAGGTATTTGCAGGCATGAGGTGAAATGTCTTTATATTCATCGTAGACCAGGGAGCTTGCTTACTTTAGATTAGCCTCCCTTATAAAGAAGGGGACCACGAGCTCTTGCACTAAGGCAGCGTGCAAAACCAGTGAGCGGTTTCTGGCGCGTATTTGCTTGAAGTCTTACAAAGAAAAGAAAGCATTTTCGTTTACATACCTTTATGAAAACCGAGACTTTTGCGTGGAATTTGTATTCAAGCACTACAATGGAATTCGGCAAGGTAACGTTTTTTATTGGTGATTTATTTTGCTCTAATATGTTGACAGAAAAGTAGTTATATCCAAAGTCTCTCTCTCTCTCTCTCTCTCTCTCTCTCTCTCTCTCTCTCTCTCTCTCTCTCTCTCGTCGTGATAAGAGCTTATAAATTTTCATAGCGTTATTACCGAGCCATTATCTTTCGAGGCTATAAAAATCCTACCCCTATGCCTGGCTGTTGTAGTGTCCATTGGCGGGAATGTGCTGCCATTTACCCGCTATGATGCAGAAATGACTCAATACAAGAGGAAATGCCTCATGATACGAAAGAAGATGAGCATTAGCGAAGATGGACTCGAGGTAAAATGAGATTGTTGGTGAAGGGGATTACCCATAGTGCAATGAAAGATACCCTTTAATACAAGAGAAGACTCTAGGCGAAAGAGATGCCTTTTACTGCAATATGATATGGCCCTTTGTAACAAAAGAATATGATCCTTGGTGAAATAGTATTTGGCCTTTGAAACCAAAGAATGCTGCTTGGAATAAGCGAACGTGGCATTCGGTACAAGATGAGACGTAGCTTTGTGTGGGAGTGAACATCGATGCCGGATGAAGTATTTCGTTGGTGCAATAGACAAAACTCTTCGTGCAAGACTGATGCTGTTTCAGGGAGGTTGTGGATAGGAATTCTGAGTAGAAATTTACATTTGAGTTTAGTGCTTGTTTATTTATTTTTTGGTGGGAGGAGGGATTTCGATCATCTATCTGGAAGTTTGTGCGAAAATTGATGCACATTAAATTCGATGCGTTTTTTTTTTTTTTTTTTTTTATATTGACAGAACACTTGCCAGTCTAGTTCTGTTTTAATATGAACTCCTTTTTGGTACTTGTAGCGGAGAGAGAGAGAGAGAGAGAGAGAGAGAGAGAGAGAGAGTCTCCGGTAACACAAACCCTGTCAGGCATCCTTTTTCGGATGTAATTTGATTCTTTGACCATCATGGCTTTATAGAAAACAGAAAAACTATACGAAAATAAAAAGACGGAAAGCCTAAAAATGATTCCGGATAGCCTTGTACTGAACGATAGGAATTGGGAGCAATGTTGCAGTGGGGTCTGGTTGCCTTGTCCTTAACCCGAAGTGGAGAAAGGTAAGGGTGATACTGAGGGGACATTTCCCCTGCTTGCCAAACGGTGCGGCGAGTACTTTGAGAGGGAAATTATTTTGTTTATTTAAAGAATATATAATATTTACATAGGTATATGAGAAGTTCTATTTTTAGAAAATTAATTTAAGCACACAAACCTAATGTTCTTTCAAAGGACAGTTTTCGAAGCTATATTAACATTTCGTTAATTAATGCATTTTAGTGTAGTTTTTTTTTCTTTTACTTTATTAAAATAAAATAGCCTTTCACGGAAAATGATATGCAATTAGTATGATTTTTTTACGGTATCGGAAGAAAATAATAAAGATAAAAATAATTAAATCTTAATTCAAACGGGTCAACTGAATACAAAGTGCTTTGTATGAAGCTCACGTTACAATAGCATTCCAAAAATCGTAATTGGGGTTAATCTCTACGGCGATAAGCAGACTGAATTGTTTCATTTGCTTATCTCTCTCTCTCTCTCTCTCTCTCTCTCTCTCTCTCTCTCTCTCTCTCTCTC